>NC_074685.1:46451702-46567141 GCF_029448725.1 Salvelinus fontinalis
CTATGGGAATCATGACCATATCTGGTCAACGGCATGTGTTGGACAATAGGTCCTGACATGCTGTTGCTCATTCTTCACATTATGGTTGCTAATAGTCATTGGTGGATAACTGAGCAATGCTGAAGTTTATTATCAAAGGGGGAATGATATGTTCCCCTCTGCTGATGTTTGATGCCTTGGCCTATGTCCCAATCAAGAGAATCTAGTGTTTTCATTTCTCATGAAACAAATACCACTGTTTCACTAAAGGCATATGTGTAGAACTCTTGTCAGAAGGCAGCAGTGTATGCTTCCTCAAATTAAACTTGGGTTGGGTGATTGATCATTAATTGATCAATCATGTTGAATGAAACACTAGAAAATACTCACTATAGACCATCCACAAAAATGTCCTTTGCCCGTTTCTAAACTTTTGCATTGTTCAATAATCCACTAGTCAAAAGGCATGTGTTGGACAATAGATCTTGACATGCCCATTCTTCACATTATGGTTGCTAATTAAAGGGTTCCTGAGTGGCGCAGTGGTCTAAAGCTCTGCATCTCAGTGCTAGAGGCGTCACTACAGACCCTGGTTCCATCCTGGGCTGTATCACATCCGGCTGTGATCGGGAGTCTCATAGGGCGGCTCACATTTGGCAGAGGCAGTGAAATTCCACATGACCGTTTAGTCACGGTAATTAGGATTCTCCAAGCTCTGATGCTGGTCATTGGTAGCCTACCAAACTTGCTAATAACTGCCTGGTACTCAGCACTCTCTTGTCCCTCTAGTCACTCCGACATCAATGCAAATGTAATTGAAAATCAAATAAAACACTTCATGAAAGCCCATGAGCTCATTTTGCGCAACATTTCTATAGGCTATGTAATTGCATGAGAAAACATAGTGATGGCTGCTAATAAAAAGAGGAGGATCCCATCAGCTTTCTATAGGCTAGGCCTACTATATTTCTCAACTTTCCTAATATTAAGCACATTGCTTATATTTACAACAGGAGTATAGCCTACCTGGCTGGCATGAAAATAAACCACGGGGAAAAGCATCCCCCATTCGCAATTTTTTTTTAAATGTAACCTTTATTTAACTAGTTAAGAACAAATTCGTATTTACAATGACGTCCTACCCCGGCCAAACCCGGACAACGCTGGGCCAATTGTGCGCCGCCCTATGGGACTCCCAATCACAGCCGGATGTGATGCAGCCTGGATTCGAACCACGTGCTGCAGTGACATCTCTTGCACTGGGATGCAGTGTCTTATGCATAGATTGCATATTTTTTTTCCTGCTGCCCCTGTTTCGATACAGGTGCATGATAATTGTCCATTCTAAATATAAACAAATGTCACACATATATTGTTTAGTATATATGTAAATACAAGTTTAAATCAAGAATAGTCTGATGGGTGACAATATTAGCCTATCACTTGTGAATTATATATTATCACTTGTGAATGATGCCCAACATAAGAAACAATGCCTTTTTTTGTGACTTGAGTCATAGTTGCACACCTCATGTAGCCTAGCCCATAGGCCTATATGTTTCAATAAGATTTGTATCAAAACTAAAGTGGCCCAAAAAAATAAAGCACATTACCGGTAATCCGCTTCACAAGGGTTGTAGAGCCTAACTGGCATATATAAGCAGCGCGTGAGTTTCAAGTTTGGGAAAGATAATTTTCACCATTAAAAATGTACCTTTTTATAATAAAAGCATTACTTGCATTTGCGGTCACTTTTGATAATGGTGTTTTCTGCTAATGGAACATTAGCACTTATAGCCTACTACCATGTGTGCATTGCTGTGCTTATAATGTGAAGAAATAGCCTAATAGTTTCTAACATTTTAAGCTAAACGTTCTGATCTGTTGTGTCAGCCACATTGCATAAAAAAGGTTTTTTGATGCTAGTGGTTGTATTAATTTTGGAACTATTGCATCCCACAACTGTCCCAGACTGTTTGGTATATTGAATGAATGTCTTGGAAGATAATGATTCATAACAGAAACGTGTATATATAATAGCTTATTATATATTGGGTGGTTCGAGCCCTGAATGCTGATTGGCCTAAAGCCGTGGTATATCGGTCCGTATACCATGGGTATGACAACATTCATTTTTACTGCTCTAATTACGTTGGTAACCAGTTTATAATAGCAGTAAGGCACCTCGGGGGTTTGTGGTATATGGCCAATATACCACGGCTAAGGCCTGTATCCAGGCACTCCGCGTTGCGTCTTATGTAAGAACTGCCCTTAGCCGTGGTATATTGGCCATATACCACACCCCCCGAGCCTTATTGTTACTGATACACCAAACACACCACCTCATTTCCGCGTGCGAATGTCAGTTACTAGGTAGAATGAGCTTTGATTGAAACAGCGTGTGAATGCAGGTTACTAGGTAGAATGAGCTTTAATTGAAACAGTGTATGAATGTCGGTTACTAGGTAGAAGGAGCTTTGATTGAAACAGCGTGTGAATGCAGGTTACTAGGTAGAATGAGCTTTGATTGAAACAGCGTGTGAATGTTGGTTACTAGGTAGAATGAGCTTTGATTGAAACAGCGTGTGAATGCAGGTTACTAGGTAGAATGGGTTTTGATTGAAACAGCGTGTGAATGCAGGTTACTAGGTAGAATGAGCTTTGATTGAAACAGCGTTTGAATGCAGGTTACTAGGTAGAATGGGCTTAGATTGAAACAGTGTGTGAATGCAAGTTACTAGGTAGAATGAGCTTTGATTGAAACAAAATACAGGAAAGTTATATGTAAGTATTTCACTGTAAGGCCTGTTGTATTCGGCGCATGTGACAAATACATTTTGATTTGAAAATTTGATTTATATAGTAAACACCATCTGCTCTAATTTGCTTACAAAACAGTTGCAAGAAGATCTACATGCATATTCCGGTCTAAATGCATGCATGTATGTAGGCTACGCTGGCCCATAAAACCATCCTGTTGTCCCGCATTTGGGTATTTTTAAATGTGGTCACCCTACCGGCATGAGTGAGAAAAAAGAAGCTGCTGGAAAGTAGCCTCCATCTGCTATTGTAGTGCGTAGGATAACATGTCTTTATCCCCTGCCCCTGTTCCTGCCCATTTGCTAATGGTGCACTCTAAGTCAAAACTAATTTCACATATTAGTAAAGACGAGATTCAATTGAGAGTAGTCTGATGGGTGAAAATATGATAACTTGATGAGAGAACAGTTTGTGCAGCCTGAGGCAAGGAATAGAGCTCAAGCTTTTTTCCCCATGATTTTTCTCAAATCATCAATAGCTTATAGTCGCATCATACAGACCATATATCTTTTGATTTCTAAGACATTTTAAGGTTTGTATCATTCACAACTAAAGTTAACAAATAACTCTAAATCAAATGTATTTATATAGCCCTTCTTACATCAGCTGATATATCAAAGTGCTGTACAGAAACCCAGCCTAGAACCCCAAACAGCAAGCAATGCAGGTGTAGAAGCACGGTGGCTAGGAAAAACTCCCTAGGTTTTGGCCTTTCTAGGAAGAAACCTAGAGAGGAACCAGGCTATGAGGGGTGGCCAGTCCTCTTCTGGCTGTGCCGGGTGGAGATTATAACATAACATGGCCAAGATGTTCATAAATGACCAGCATGGTCAAATAATAGTAATCGCAGCGAACAGGTCAGTGTTCCATAGCCGCAGGCAGAACAATTGAAACTGGAGCAGCAGCACGGCCAGGTGGACTGGGGACAACTAGTGATCATGCCAGGTAGTCCTGAGGCATGGTCCTAGGGCTCAGGTCCTCCGAGAGAAAGAAAGAGAGAATTAGAGAGCATACTTACATTCACACAGGACATCGGATAAGACAGGAGAAATACTCCAGATATAACAGACTGACCCTAGCCCCACTACACATAAACTACTGCAGCATAAATAGTGAAGGCTGAGACAGGAGGGGTCAGGAGACACTGTGGCCCCATCCGATGATACCCCCGGACCGGGCCAAACAGGCAGGATAGAACCCCACCCACTTTGCCAAAGCACAGCCCCCACACCACTAGAGGGATATCTTCAACCACCAACTTACCATCCTGAGACAAGGCCGAGTATAGCCCACAAAGATCTCCGCCACGGCACAACCCAAGGGGGAGTGCCAACCCGGACAGGAAGATCACGTCAGTAACTCAACCCACTCAAGTGATGCACCCCTCCTAGGGACGGCATGGAAGAGCATCAGTAAGCCAGTGACTCAGCCCCTGTAATAGGGTTAGAGGCAGAGAATCACAGAATCTAAATCTAGCATATAGGACCTGTTTCAAATGATCACTTTTACACTCAACATCAACACTTTATATGCTTGCGCACTTGCTCTGGAATGGGAAAAATATCCTTTCCATTTTATTCAAGTAAATGTAGTAATATTATTCTTAATATAAGGGCATGGGACTTATAAGTGTTTATGTTAATTAACGGTCAATTACCGTGAGACCGGCAGTCTTCTGCATGACAATAACCGGCTGACAAAGTTCAATGACCACCGCAGCCCTAATAGAGTCAAAAACATTAACATGATGAACCATATTAAGTTTGGCATTGATATTGTAAAAAAATAAGGAAATTATTAACAATTAACTTTTTTGTCTAAAATGCTTAAAATGATCATTAAAAAAACCTTATTGTGGACTAAGTCAGATTCACTCCAAATGTACTCTTTGGACTCATCACAATAGTCCCTAAAGAGTTTGAGAGAGAAAAACGTTGAGGCATTCAAAGACGGACATACTATACCATTAGATGCATATTAGCGAATACCCAGCTAAAAGCTGTGATTTATTGTTTTAATATAGTTAATACTGTGCTGATTTGGACGCACCTCATTGCTGATTGGCTGTACAATGGGCCTATCCTATATTTACGATATGATGAAACTAAACTTGACACCCACCACTTGATATAGTGTAAATGCAAAGTCAATAGATGCTAATGAAAGGCCAGTTCAATCAAGAAGCAGGGTGAAAAGGAATACTTCGGGATTTTGCCAATCTACTTCCAAAAAGTAAATCAACTCGTGGATACTATTTTTATATCTCTGTGTCCAGTATGAAAGAAGTTACAGGTAGTTTTGCGAGCCAATGCTAACTAGCGTTAGCACAATAACTGGAAGTCAGATACCCATAGACTTTCGTCATTGCGCTAACGCTAGCTAGCAATTACTCTGGCGCTAGTTAGCAACTTCCATAAAACCACATGCAGAGACAGAAAATTGTAATCCATGAGTTCATGTAACTCCGGGGAAGTGGATAAAGGGTTAAAATCCTGAAGTATCCCTTTAAAAAAGTGGTCACATTCAGAAAGACTTGAAACAGCACACAGCTGTTTAAAGGTGAAGCCTTGCTGCAGGCTAATTGACTCCACACAGCTAATGAAAAGAGTGGTTTGATCCCTGTGTTGTTGATGCTCAGTCAGCTGATCTAGCATTTCTCTTCCTCCAGGAGGGAGGTGTACCGGATCCTGAAGAACCAGGGCATCCTGCTCCCACGTTACGCCGTTCTCAACAGAGACCCTGCGAGACCAGAGGGTTAGTACCCAGTACCTTAAAGGTCAAAGCACTGTTTCTCAATCCTGGTCCTGGCAGCCCAAAGTTGTTCACATTTTTCTTTGTTTTTCCCCTAGCACTAACACACCTGATTCCAATAATCAGAGGCTTGATGATGAGTTGATTGGTTGAATTAAGTTTTTGGATGCTAAGGAAAAATCTAAAATGTGCTTTCAGACTTCAAAAGTAATCTAATGTCAAGATGAGTACTTATCATGTACAGTGGGGAGCTCAAGTATTTGATACACTGCTGATTTTGCAGGTTTTCCTACTTACAAAGCATGTGGAGGTCTGTCATTTTTATCATAGGTACACTTCAACTGTGAGAGACGGAATCTAAAACAAAAATCCAGAAAATCACATTGTATGATTTCTAAGTAATTCATTTGCATTTTATTGCATGACATAAGTATTTGATACATCAGAAAAGCAGAACTTAATATTTGGTACAGAAACCTTTGTTTGCAATTACAGAGATCATACGTTTCCTGTAGTTCTTGACCAGGTTTGCACACACTGCAGCAGGGATTTTGGCCCACTCCTCCATACAGACCTTCTCCAGATCCTTCAGGTTTCAGGGCTGTCGCTGGGCAATACGGACTTTCAGCTCCCTCCAAAGATTTTCTATTGGGTTCAGGTCTGGAGACTGGCTAGGCCACTCCAGGACCTTGAGATGCTTCTTACGGAGCCACTCCTTAGTTGGCCTGGCTGTGTGTTTCGGGTCGTTGTCATGCTGGAAGACCCAACCACGACCCATCTTGATTGCTCTTACTGAGGGAAGGAGGTTGTTGGCCAAGATCTCGTGATACATGGCCCCATCCATCCTCCCCTTAATATGGTGCAGTCATCCTGTCCCCTTTGCAGAAAAGCATCCCCAAAGAATGATGTTTCCACCTCCATGCTTCACGGTTGGGATGGTGTTCTACTCATCCTTCTTCTTCCTCCAAACACAGTGAGTGGAGTTTAGACCAAAAAGCTCTATTTTTGTCTCATCAGACCACACAACCTTCTCCCATTCCTCCTCTGGATCATCCAGATAGTCATTGGCAAACTTCAGACTGGCCTGGACATGCGCTGGCTTGAGCAGGGGGACCTTGCGTGCGCTGCAGGATTTTAATCCATGACGGCGTAGTGTGTTACTAATGGTTTTCTTTGAGACTGTGGTCCCAGCTCTCTTCGGGTCATTGTCCAGGTCCTGCCGTGTAGTTCTGGGCTGATCCCTCACCTTCCTCATGATCATTGATGCCCCACGAGGTGAGATCTTGCATGGAGCCCCAGACCGAGGGTGATTGACCGTCATCTTGAACTTCTTCCATTTTCTAATAATTGTGCCAACAGTTGTTGCCTTCTCACCAAGCTGCTTGCCTATTGTCCTGTAGCCCATCCCAGCCTTGTGCAGGTCTACAATTTTATCCCTGATGTCCTTACACAGCTCTCTGGTCTTGGCCATTGTGGAGAGGTTGGAGTCTGTTTGATTGAGTGTGTGGACAGGTGTCTTTTATACAGGTAACGAGTTCAAAAAGGTGCAGTTAATACAGGTAATGAAAAAACTAACAGGTCTGTGAGAGCCGGAATTGTTACTGGTTGGTAGGTGATCAAATACTTATGTCATGCAATAAAATGCAAATGAATTACTTAAAAAATCATACAATGTGATTTTCTGGATTTTTGTTTTAGATTCCGTCTCTCACAGTTGAAGTGATAAAAATTACAGACCTCTACATGCTTTACATGCAAAATCGGCAGTGTATCAAATACTTGTTCTCCCCACTGTATATAGATCCAGCTATGCCTCAAACCCAAAGATTAATGGAAAAGATGAGCACAGCTAATCTTTAAATCAAATGGTGCTTCTCTTTTCCATTCATCTTGGTATTGTGGCATATAGCTGGATCTACAAAAGGGATGGCCTGTAATGTGGACTTACCTCAACAGAAGAACAGGCTTGAGGTTTGCAAACATCAGACAAGCTTTGAAGTGTAATGTCCCTTTAAGTTTATTCATAGAATATGGGGCACGTTCTCAAATACACCTCTGTATACCTTAATGATGGTGACAAAAAAGTGTTTCAGTATAGGATTATAACATTATGAATCACTGTCAGATCAGTGTTTAGGCCATTGTGTTATTCTCCATTTGATTTCTGCCCAGCACCTCACGTTAGACTGTAAACATCCTGTTGCACTGCTTGGTCTGTGCCAGAGTTCTTTTGTTGTAGTTTATTCTTATGATAATCCAAACAGAAATTGTGTCCAAAGATTTACTCACGAACCACGTTTCCATCCACAGTTGTTATGCAAGTAAAGTTCAACCGTGTGGAAAGGAAACTATGACAGCTGTGATTAGAAAAAGGATGTTTCGGCACAATTCTATAAATGACAACAGATAAGTTGTTTGTTCAAAATGGTTGGATCTTTTTGTGTCTGTAAATTGAATTATGTGAGAAATGGTGGCGGAAATGCCTTTATGCGCAAATATTGATAAAATAACCACTTATCCATAATAATCTCATCATTTAGACTAGCCTACCCACACATCCTACCGCACTATATCGGCAAGCTGTTGGCTCGAGTGCCAAGACAGGGCGGGAGCGCCTTTGCTATTCAACGCAACAGTTTTTTGTGACAAAACTATCAGTAGAGTTGAAAATGTGATGAAAACACATTGACCTATAGATTTTTTATTCTGTATGTTAAAAGTTAAGCGAAAAGGTCAATTTTCTGTGCACTACTTTCATCACGCACTAATTTCTATCCTCAACGAGTCCGTTTGGTGGAAACACCTCTGGTGGGGAAATGTGCATATTGTCTTTATGTAGAATTTAGAATATTTGCATGAAAACCTAGCCAGTGATGTTATTTGTCTAGTCCAATATGTCCCCTTTTTTTCTCCATGTCTACTGGCATCATTTTGACAGAGCTCAATATACAAACTAATTTTTTACATTTTCAAATCTGTTGTATCTGGAATGGAATCAATCAGGACTGCTTAAATTTCTCTCTCGTCCTTTAGATTGCTGCAAACATAAGATTACTGGCATGTAGAAAGGTTACAGGGATACAACTCTTTTACATTTCAGTCTTAAAATGGCAACTAGCCATGACTGTGAAACAGATGGGGAAACAATACTGTTTTAGCAGAAACAATCCTGTTATAAAGGACAATGCAGCCATTTGGCATCTGAAATGAACCCCCACCATCATGTTCAAATCCAATAGGAATATGAGCTACGGCTGGGTAGACCTGTTCACACCACATCTGTTGCTGTTGGCAATTAAAGGCCTATTCACCTACGGCTTAAATTTAGCTCATTCCTTTGATGGTAGAGCCTTTCCCAAGTGTACGTCATCAACACTTCTCTGAGATGAATTTAGATCAGACCATTGATCATTCAGGATGCCTCATTGTCTAGATTTGATGCCTCATTGTTGTTTGAATGGCAACCACACAATGTTTGAATGGGCACCAGGTCTAATCAAGTCCTGGTACACAGGGTTGTGTTCATTAAAATGAAAATGTTCAGATAGGCCTATAGGCTCAGCTGTGTAATGTAGCTGCAGTGAACCGTGTGTGTTAGCAGCTGTCTCGTTCCCATCCACCCCCTGCTCTGAGGAGTAAAACTGGAGCACCACTAGGCCTGGGAGACCTGCTTCCTGTCTCAGTCCTGTCTCAGCACTGCTTAGTGATTATACACCCACTCACGCTGGTGTTTCGATCTCTCTCTGCCACGTTCCCTCTCTCCCACTTGCTCTCCCGCTCTCGCTCTCTCACACTCGCTCTTGCTCTCCCTTTTCCAGGATTATGTACTGAAGACTAGTCCTTCTGTCTCCTCTGTCTTTCTCGCTCTCCTATATTTCCCTGTTTTTCTCTACTGCTTCTCTAGTATGGGTGGCCAATTTAAGGAGTCCATCTGTTGACATGACAGCTGTCTGCTTTGACCTCTCTGACTCTTGGCTTCCATTGTGATAAATGGGATATACTGTGGTGTTTATTTTCCTTTCTATGGAATGGAATCTCTACTACAATTCCATGTTTCATCTCTGCGTTCATATTTATTGAAATAAACTGTGTAGGATTCCATGTATTTACCAGAGGATATTGAGAAGGCCTATTTAGAACGGCCAATGGGCATTCGTCAAGTGAACTTAAACACCCCGCCCATTGTATCAGAACACTAAGGGGACTTTTCAGACCAGCATCCTGTTAATAGGCCTATTAGCCTAATACGAAACCTTACCATAACCTCAACCAATTCGTAAATTAAATATCAGATTGCAAGTCTGCCACGTCCACTTAGTTTTTCCCGTTGGAACAGGCCTTTTCAGGCACGCAGCAGTAAAGTGGCTGTGAGTGACGACTGCTGTGGAATCTAGCAGATAAGCCTCTGTGCAAACGGAGAAACCTTCCCTCCCAAAGTCGGGTTGTGTCCTAGCCAGTGGGGTCACAGGTACTTTACTCATACATAGTCACTGCCATGGAGGATTTTATTAGGTTTATAGGTGAGAAACCATCTGGCCCCATTTTAATTTAGCAGTTTAGTGACTGCTGTTTTTGGGGGGTTTTCAGTGAGGCACATGCAGATGGGCAACACTATGCTTTAGCCAATGTATTTAAAGCCGCTATGCTGCATCAGTTGGGCAACAGGTTATAATGCTTTTAAAGGGAGCATTATATTTCAGATGGTTGACAACATAATTTAATTTTCATTCATTTTAAAGCAGAATGTCCTTTTTAAAAAGTCACCAGAAGTGACCTTCTCAGTCCCCCCCCCCCCCCCCCCCCAACAAACACGCTTACTTTGCCTCCGCTGCTAAACTAAAATCCTAATAGAAACACTGTCCTGGCATAAGAAGATTAGAGTTTCCCTTTTCTGTTGGATAAAGCCGGATTATATAGGGAGAAAATCATCAATGTATGAAATTCTGCCGCACCGCAAGATGCGTATGAAGATGCCTATGCACTGTCAGGATATCCAAGAAAACTTCTGTTTTTGTCCATTTTCTATCTGTTTCTCTCATCTCCGTTACTACGGTGTCTGCATCGCAGAATAGTGGTTACCATAGCCTGTTTTACCACCTGCCATTCAAATAACAATTGCATCATTCATCCACTCTCCGCTCAAATCGGGTGAAAGAATCCGTCTAAAATACTCTCATTGTCAGGGGTTATCAACCATTGTTTTAGATATTTACCGGATGTGCAGAATTTCTCGTCTCTTTCTGCTCTCTTCTGCTCTCTTTATTGTAATTCAATTTTTTTTAGATGGATTCTATTAAGTGATTTCAACAGAGAGTGGATGACAATGATACAATTGTTATTTGAATGACAGGTTGTAAAATTCTAATCAAATGTTATTGGTCACATGCGCCGAATACAGTGAAATGCTTACTTACAAGCGCCCTAAACCAACAATGCAGTTAAAAAATATAAATACCTAAAAAATAAAAAATAAATAAGAAGAAATAAAAGTAACAAATAATTAAAGAGCAGCCGTAAAAGAGGCTATGATAACAACTCTTCTGTGAAGCAGACATCATAGTACAGTGTTTCTAACAGTACAAACAGATCTGGGACCAGGCTACAGAATTGGTTGGTTTTGTGCTGGACTATTAAATGGCTGCACAGGGTATATCTCTTTGACCAGGGTTAGTGACCACTGTTGTATGTAAAGAGTTGCTGCTAAGGGGTCTGAATGAAGATCAAGGCCTGCTCATCCCATAGATAACCAGTTGTATGTGCCGTCTCTGTCCAGAGTGTAACCTGGTGGAGGGGGAGGACCACGTGGAGGTGAACGGTGAAGTGTTCCAGAAGCCCTTTGTGGAGAAGCCTGTGAGCGCCGAGGACCACAATGTCTACATCTATTACCCCACGTCGGCCGGAGGGGGCAGCCAGAGGCTCTTCCGCAAGGTTAGGATGCACACAAAAGGTCATGACATCCATCCATACACTAATAGGCCCTATATATATATCTCACACACACACTATAAGTATGTGGACACCTCTTCAAATTAGTTGATTCGGCTATTTCAGCCACACCCGTTGCTGACAGGTGTATGAAATCGAGCACACAGTCATGCAATCTCCATAGACAAACATTGGCAGTAAAATTGCCTTACTGAAGAGCTCAGTGACTTTGAATGAGGCACAGTCAAAGGATGCCACCTTTCCAACAAGTCAGTTCATCAAATGTCTGCCCTGCTAGTGCTGCCCCAGTCAACTAAGTGCTGCTATTGTGAAGTGAAAACGTCTAGGAGCAACAATGGCTCAGTCGCGAAGTGATAGGCCACACACGCTTACAGAACGGGACCGAGTACTGAAGAATATATATTTTTTAAATCGTCTGTCTGTTGAATCAGTCAAGCAAGTCCCCACAGCAATGTTCAGACATCTAGTGGAAAGCCTTCCCAGAAGAGTGGAGGCTGTTATAGCAGCAAAGGGGGGACCAACTCCATATTAATGCCCATGATTTTGGAATGAGATGTTCGATGAGCAGGTGTCCACATACTCTTGGTCACGTAATACACACACACACATACACTCAACTAGCTGTCAACATTCCTAACTAAGGCCATAACTCAGTGCTCTAGCAACATCTCTGCAGTGTTAACAAGCCCCTAATACCATGTAATACTATCTAGAACCTGTTAGAACCTGTACAAGCCACTAATACCATGCAAGGCTAGCTAGAGCCTCTAATACAATGCAAGGCTAGATAGATCCTCTAACACCATGCAAGGCTAGCTAGATCCTCTAACACCATGCAAGGCTAGCTAGATCCTCTAACACCATGCAAGGCTAGCTAGATCCTCTAACACCATGCAAGGCTAGCTAGATCCTCTAACACCATGCAAGGCTAGCTAGAGCCTCTAACACCATGCAAGGCTAGCTAGAGCCTCTAACACCATGCAAGGCTAGCTAGAGCCTCTAACACCATGCAAGGCTAGCTAGAGCCTCTAACACCATGCAAGGCTAGCTAGAGCCTCTAACACCATGCAAGGCTAGCTAGAGCCTCTAACACCATGCAAGGCTAGCTAGAGCCTCTATCACCATGCAAGGCTAGCTAGAGCCTCTAATACCATGCAAGGCTAGCTAGAGCCTCTAATACCATGCAAGGCTAGCTAGAGCCTCTAATACCATGCAAGGCTAGCTAGAGCCTCTAATACCATGCAAGGCTAGCTAGAGCCTCTAATACCATGCAAGGCTAGCTGCAGACTGTATAAGCCACGGTACAGCATTCATGGCTTTCCATGTCATTTCTCTCCACCCGATCTTCCCTCTAGATTGGAAGCAGAAGTAGTGTTTATTCGCCCGAGAGCAATGTGCGAAAAACTGGATCCTACATTTATGAAGAGTTCATGCCAACGGATGGAACTGATGTGAAGGTACGTCCCATTAGCCAACAGCCGTTTGTGTTAAGCAAGTGTTAAACATGTTTACTTCAGTGTTTTCCATTCTGTCTAAAAAGTATGGAATCCTCAGGGGTGAATTTAGAGTCAATATTTGCCTTTAAAGAACAACATAATAGGATTTATGTGTTATGCCTCGTGGAAGACTGTCTCGGTTTCAAAGATGAGAGGAGAGTGACTGTGCAAGTCTAGACTGCGGAGTCTGCCGAAATAGGAGAGCTCCAACCCAGCAGTATATATATCATTCTGCTTATCTCATGGGCTCAGCTGAAAAGGGATCTAGCTAAAACCGCATATTATGTCTACGTTCTAAAAGGGCCCATAGGGTACCACTTGGGACAAGCTATATTTACTATCTGGGACCAGCTGAAATAGGGCAGCTAAAAATGCTCATTATATTTACTTTGCAGGATCAGGCACCAGCTTTTAGTTACACAGCTGATAAAAGGCGAGGACAGTGAGGCCACTAGATTCACTATTTCAGTGTGTATGTCCATGGTCTTTGCTTTGAGCACCACAGTCAGGCTGTTTCCCGAATTGCACCCTATTCAGTGCACTACTTTTGACCAGAGCCCCTACTCTCAGAGAACAATGGAAGTGGAATAGAATTATACTTTTTTTAATGCTGGATAGGTAACCATAATTTTGTGGGTGTGTGTGGGGGGCGGTGTCTGTGTGTGGGGTGGGCTTGGTCCTTAGGTGTACACAGTGGGGCCGGACTATGCCCACGCGGAGGCCAGGAAGTCCCCGGCCCTGGACGGCAAGGTGGAGCGAGACAGTGAAGGCAAGGAGGTGCGCTACCCTGTCATCCTAAATGCCCGCGAGAAGCTCATCGCCTGGAAGGTCTGTCTGGCCTTCAAGGTAACCAGGGACAACATGCTAGCAACCGGTAACCAGGGACAACACACTAGCAACCGGTAACCAATGACAACACACTAGCAACCGGTAATCGGGGACAACACGCTAGCAACCATGACCTTAAGCTAGGCCAAGACTGTGGGTGTGTCCCAAATGGCACCTTATACCCTACATAGTGCACTACTTTGGATTAGAGGGTCAGTGCTCTGGTACAAAGTGGTGTACTGTGTAAGGAATAAGGTACCATTTAGAACAAAGCCAGGGACTTGACTCATTATCCCTAGTCTGATTTGATTAAGTTGGACAGCCCTGTGGAATGGACCGAGCAAAGGTGGTGGGGGTTGTCTAAAGAGAGACAAGTGGCCTAAATGCTAGGAAACACAAAGTAGAAGTGCCCTAAGTATCCAAGTTCTCTTGATACTAAATAGAACGTAGTGCCCAAATTGTAACACATTATCAGAAATATCAAAGTATATCAAGACATTACGTCTGTTTTCAATTATGGCCCAATAATGTGCATTCCATCTGATTAATCAAATAATGTATTTTAATATTTTTTGATACTGTGTACAATAAACTGCTTTCAATGACGATAGGTTTCAGTTCCCGTATCTGCCTTACCAGTGAACCATAAAGGCATGCTTGCAACTTTAGATAGTGAGGTTTAAATGTCAGATCTCGGAAGCTCGGATTCTCATTTTCACTTCTCCTTTCTCTTGACAGCAAACTGTCTGTGGTTTCGACTTGCTACGTGCCAACGGCCAGTCGTACGTGTGCGATGTCAACGGCTTCAGCTTCGTGAAGAACTCCATGAAGTATTATGACGACTGTGCAAAAATACTGGGGTCAGAATCCACATTTTGGAGAAAGAAAATGACAAATTATCATTGCTAAAATGTATCATTTTACAGTTTGCAAATGATCATTTTGAAATGTGGTAAATAATTGGTTATGGGTATTCCTAAATGAATGAAATAGGTTATGTAATACTTTAGATGGAAAACGCTTCATATGTCATATGTTGCCTTATAAAAACACTGAAGTTTTTTTTTAATGTTATTTTATATGTACAGTTGAAGTCGGATGTTTACATACACCTTAGCCAAATACATTTAAAGTCAGTTTTTCACAATTCCTGACATTTAATCGTAGTAAAAATTCCCCGTTTTAGGTCAGTTAGGATCACTACTTTATTTTAAGAATGTGAAATGTCAGAATAATAGTAGAGAGAATTATTTCTTTCAGCTTTTATTTCTTTCATCACATTCCCAGTGGGTCAGAATTTTACAGTATTTGGTAGCATTGCCTTTAATAATTGTTTCACTTTGGTCAAATGTTTCGGGTCAAATGTTTTGGGTAGCCTTCCACAAGCTTCCCACAATAAGTTGGGTGAATTTTGGCCCATTCCTCCTGACAGAGCTGGTGTAACTGAGTCAGGTTTGTAGGCCTCCTTGCTCGCACACGCTTTTTTAGTTCTGCCCACAAATGTTCTATAATTTGAGGTCAGGGCTTTGTGATGGCCACTCCAATACCTTGACTTTGTTGTCCTTAAGCCATTTTGCCACAACTTTGGAAGTGTGCTTGGGGTCATTGTCCATTTGGAAGACCCATTTGCGACCAAGCTTTAACTTCCTGACTCATGTCTTGAGATGTTGCTTCAATATATCCACATAATTGTCCTCCCTCATGATGCCATCTATTTTGTGAAGTGCACCAGTCCCTCCTGCAGCAAAGCACCCCCACAACATGATGCTGCCACCCCTGTGCTTCACGGTTGGGATGGTGTCCTTCGACTTGCAAGCCTCCCCTTTTTCCTCCAAACATAACTATGGTCATTATGGCCAAACAGTTATATTTTTGTTTTGTCAGACCAGAGGACATTTGTCCAAAAAGTACGATGTTTTTCCCCATGTACAGTTGCAAACCGTAGTCTGGCTTTTTTATGGCGGTTTTGGAGCAGTGGCTTCTTCCTTGCTGAGAGCCCTTTCAGGTTGTGTCGATATAGGACTCGTTTTACTGTGGATATAGATACTTTTGCACCTGTTTCCTCCAATCAATCTGGGATTGATTTGCACTTTCGCACCAGAGAACATTAATCTCTAGGAGACAGAACGTGTCTCCTCAGAAGCTTCTAAAGCCATGACATAATTTCTTTTAATATTCCAAGCTGTTTAAAGGCACAGTCAACTTAGTGTATGTAAACTTCTGACCCACTGGAATTGTGATACATTGAATTATAAGTGAAACAATCTGTCTGTAAATAATTGTTGGGAAAATGACTTGTGTCATTCACAAAGTAGACGCCCTAACCGACTTGCCAAAACTATAGTTTGGTTACACAGAAATTTGGGGAGTGGTTGAAAAATGAGTTTTCATGACTCCAACCTCAGTGTATATAAACTTCAGACTTCAACTGTTGTGTGTGTGTGTGTGTATATATATATATATTGCCTAGTTATATACTTTCCTAGTTAAACAAAGTGTATATATATATATATATATATATATATATATATATATATATATACATATACTTTGTTTACCTAGGCAAGTCAGATAAGAACAAATTCTTATTTACAATGACGGCCTAGGAACAGTGGGTTAACTGCCTTGTTTAGGGGCAGAACAACAGATTTTTACCTTGTCAGCTCGGGGATTCGATCTAGCAACCTTTCGGTTACTGTCCCAAACCTCTAACCACAAGGCTACCTGGACCGAACCGTTGGCTGTGAGATGCATTCAATAGTTTGTGGTGTCATTGTTTTTATATTATCACCAGTGTCATTGTTTTTATATTTATTTATTTATTTCACCTTTATTTAACCAGGTAGGCTAGTTGAAGAACAAGTTCTCATTTACAACTGAGACCTGGCCAAGATAAAGCAAAGCATTGCGACACAAACAACAACACAGAGTTACTCATGGAATAAACAAACATACAGTCAATAATACAATAGAAAAAGTCTATATACAGTGTGTGCAAATGAGGTAGGATAAGGGAGGTAAGGCAATATATAGGCCATTGTGGCGAAATAATTACAATATAACAATTAAACACTGGAGTGATAGATGAGTGCTTCTATTGCTTTATAGACAGGATGGAGTTAGAGTATTATGAAACTATGTAAGGAGAGATACAGTATATCACACACCCTTGTGCTTTATTATACAACAGGATGTAACGATTCCCATCGGTTCCCAATTTCAAATGTTTCCGGGGACCCCAAACCGAACCAAATGTAGCATGCATCGGTCAGAAAATCAAACGTTAATCAAACGTTACGAATCGCCGGTTTAATTATAAATATGTTTTGCTCATATTACTTTCTTTCTACTGAAATTACCTAATCTTTTGTAACAACTGATACACATCAGTGTCGAACTAAGCATGTAACTGTGTTGACAGTCATTGATCTACAAGTCATTTTGTGTGCTGAACCCCAGGTAATATCAGTAGCCTAGTCAAACTGCTGCACTGTGCCCAGCTTCGTGCTGACCAGCCTGAGGTAATATCAGTAGCCTAGTCAAACTGCTGCACTGTGCCCAGCTTCGTGCTGACCAGACTGAGGTAATATCAGTAGCCTAGTCAAACTGCTGCACTGTGCCCAGCTTCGTGCTGACCAGCCTGAGGTAATATCAGTAGCCTAGTCAAACTGCTGCACTGTGCCCAGCTTCGTGCTGACCAGACTGAGGTAATATCAGTAGCCTAGTCAAACTGCTGCACTGTGCCCAGCTTCGCATGCTGACCAGACTGAGGTAATATCAGTAGCCTAGTCAAACAGCTGCACTGTGCCCAGCTTCGTGTGCTGACCAGCCTGAGGTAATATCAGTAGCCTAGTCAAACTGCTGCACTGTGCCCAGCTTCGTGCTGACCAGCCTGAGGTAATATCAGTAGCCTAGTCAAACTGCTGCACTGTTCCCAGCTTCGTGCTGACCAGACTGAGGTAATATCAGTAGCCTAGTCAAACTGCTGCACTGTGCCCAGCTTCGTGCTGACCAGCCTGAGGTAATATCAGTAGCCTAGTCAAACTGCTGCACTGTGCCCAGCTTCGTGCTGACCAGACTGAGGTAATATCAGGAGCCTAGTCAAACTGCTGCACTGTGCCCAGCTTCGTGCTGACCAGCCTGAGGTAATATCAGGAGCCTAGTCAAACTGCTGCACTGTGCCCAGCTTCGTGCTGACGAGACTGAGGTAATATCAGTAGCCTAGTCAAACTGCTGCACTATGCCCAGCTTCGCGTGCTGACCAGACTGAGGTAATATCAGTAGCCTAGTCAAACTGCTGCACTGTGCCCAGCTTCGTGCTGACCAGACTGAGGTAATATCAGTAGCCTAGTCAAACAGCTGCACTGTGCCCAGCTTCGTGTGCTGACCAGCCTGAGGTAATATCAGTAGCCTAGTCAAAATGCTGCACTGTGCCCAGCTTTGTGCTGACCAGCCTGAGGTAATATCAGTAGCCTAGTCAAACTGCTGCACTGTGCCCAGCTTCGTGCTGACCAGCCTGAGGTAATATCAGTAGCCTAGTCAAACTGCTGCACTGTGCCCAGCTTCGTGCTGACAAGCCTGAGGTAATATCAGTAGCCTAGTCAAACTGCTGCACTGTGCCCAGCTTCGTGCTGACCAGCCTGAGGTAATATCAGTAGCCTAGTCAAACTGCTGCACTGTCCCCAGCTTCGCATGCTGACCAGCCTGAGGTAATATCAGTAGCCTAGTCAAACTGCTGCACTGTTCCCAGCTTCGTGCTGAGCAGCAGCCTGTTCTGATCTTGAACCTCTGCACAGCACCTTCAGCTTTCAAATGCTAAAATGGCTTGTGGGATATTAGGCTTTATTAGTTGAGTGACAACCTATGTAATTTGCTATAGGTTATTGTTATCTATGTGCTGTTAAATTGGTTTACCATAAAAGTACATTACCGGAGACCATTCATCTGGCTATTTCTGCTGAACGGGCTTACAGTAGATTTCATTTAGATTCTTCATGTTCACCATCGGCAATAGTTTTGGTAGTTTTATTTTAAACAATCAGTGTATATAGTTATCTTTTGAAATGATAAACTTTACACTATATATCATCACAATAACTGCATGGGCATATCAGGAGGAGAAAATAAGCTATTTAAAAACTTCCAAACAGTCAATCATTCCATTTTGCAGAATTTAATTTAGAATGGAATAGGAATGTGTTTATGCAACAAATGTTAGTGTATCGATTCGTTCTCTAAACAAACCGGACCCCCCCCCCCCCCCCTGAATCGTTTAAAACTAAAACGTATCAATCGTATCGGAGCCCATTCATCTGGATCCATGTACATATTGAATCGTCTAGAAAGGGAAAGATGCACATCGCTATTATACAGATTCATAATGCTTGTTTTTAAGATGAATATATGTATTAGGCAATGTAGCAGTAATAAAAGCCAATACATCACGTAATAAGAATGATCTTCAAGTAGTTACCAACGTTTCTTTGTCCCTGAACATCATCTGTCCTCTCCTGTAGAAATATCATCATGAGAGAGCTGGCTCCCCAGTTTTCTATCCCGTGGTCCATTCCTCTGGAAGCTGAAGATATCCCCATTGTCCCCACCACCTCTGGAACCATGTGCGTAATTACACACATTTTGATGATGCGTTCGTAGTGAATATAGCTGTTTAGCCATAGCAAATGTAGCTTTAAATTGGTGCACTTTTAGGCCCCAACTTGACTTTCATGTGCATATCTCAAATGTTCCTGCATATCCTCCATTGACATAATTGTATACAATTAAATCAAGCAAAAAAGATAAGCGTACATCTCCAATAGGATTTAGCCAGCAATGAATAGAAAATGGCTAAACTCCACTCACATGGTAAGTTGATATTTTTAACTGTTGCTACTCTTACCTCAGGATGGAGCTACGGTGTGTTATCGCTGTGATTCGTCATGGCGACAGAACTCCCAAACAGAAAATGAAAATGGAGGTTCGGCACCAGAGGTACATGACACACTTGAACAACTGAAAACTTCCGAACAGTCAATGTACAGGGCTACTGTCACACTACAGTACTGTTAACATGGTGATTCAGTATTGGTGAATGTGTTCACCACTCGCCTCTTTATTTGTAATTATTTTCTTTTAGGTTTTTTGATCTATTTGAAAAATGTGGCGGGTATAAAAACAAAAAACTAAAGTTGAAAAAGCCAAAGCAATTACAGGTAAACAAAACCTATTTGTATTCTTTGCACGTTGTAGCTTCATCACATGTTGTACAGTACAACTTACCTGGATCTCATTTGTTTATTTCCAAATCCAGGAAGTGTTAGATATCGCAAGACAACTCCTAGTCGAAATCGGACAGAACAACGATTCCGAAATCGAAGAATCCAAAGCAAAACTTGAACAACTGAAAACAGTCCTTGAAATGTATGTGTTACTGCACATTCCCAGATGATTCTAACGATTGAATATTTGATTTAACAAACTGCTCTTACAACAAAATGTGTTTTGCTTTAGGTATGGCCATTTCTCTGGCATCAATCGCAAGGTTCAGATGACGTACCTTCCACATGGGTGCCCCAAAACATCCAGTGAGGAGGAAGGTAGGATTTGTTCTGTCTTGTGGACTTTATATAAAATTTCTCTAGTTTGTGAACTGATTGTATGTGTTTGTGTGTGTGTCTGTGTGGTTCTCTGTGACTTACTGACTCATTATATGTGTTTCTTTGTGTTGTCTGTGCTTGCTGTGCCCTTTAGATGTGCGTAGGGATGACCCCTCTCTGCTGCTGGTGTTGAAGTGGGGCGGGGAGCTGACCCCGGCAGGCAGGGTACAGGCTGAGGAGCTGGGGAGGGCCTTCCGCTGCATGTACCCTGGAGGACAAGGTAACAACCTGTATCCTCCACTCCCTCTTTATAGACGAGGTAACGACCTGTATCCTCCACTCCCTCTTTATAGACGAGGTAACGACCTGTATCCTCCACTCCCTCTTTATAGACGAGGTAACGACCTCGATCCTCCACTCCCTCTTTATAGACGAGGTAACGACCTCGATCCTCCACTCCCTCTTTATAGACGAGGTAACGACCTCGATCCTCCACTCCCTCTTTATAGACGAGGTAACGACCTCGATCCTCCACTCCCTCTTTATAGACGAGGTAACGACCTGTATCCTCCACTCCCTCTTTATAGACGAGGTAACGACCTGTATCCTCCACTCCCTCTTTATAGACGAGGTAACGACCTGTATCCTCCACTCCCTCTTTATAGACGAGGTAACGACCTCGATCCTCCACTCCCTCTTTATAGACGAGGTAACGACCTCGATCCTCCACTCCCTCTTCATAGATAAGGTAACGACCTGTATCCTCCACTCCCTCTTTATAGACGAGGTAACGACCTGTATCCTCCACTCCCTCTTTATAGACGAGGTAACGACCTGTATCCTCCCTCCCTCTTTATAGACGAGGTAACGACCTCGATCCTCCACTCCCTCTTTATAGACGAGGTAACGACCTCGATCCTCCACTCCCTCTTTATAGACGAGGTAACGACCTCGATCCTCCACTCCCTCTTTATAGACGAGGTAACGACCTCGATCCTCCACTCCCTCTTTATAGACGAGGTAACGACCTGTATCCTCCACTCCCTCTTTATAGACGAGGTAACGACCTGTATCCTCCACTCCCTCTTTATAGACGAGGTAACGACCTGTATCCTCCACTCCCTCTTTATAGACGAGGTAATGACCTCGATCCTCCACTCCCTCTTTATAGACGAGGTAATGACCTCTATCCTCCACTCCCTCTTTATAGACGAGGTAACGACCTCGATCCTCCACTCCCTCTTTATAGACGAGGTAACGACCTCGATCCTCCACTCAGTCTTTTAAAGCGGCAATCAGCAGTTGAAACAATAACAAATCTTTTTCCCTGATACCCCAAATGACCCCAATCCTGACTTACAATCGATTTGTTAACCTAGATAAATACAATCCACTTCAATACCCATCTCATGTTCCATATTTAGGTTGTGATGGGAACCACCTTAATGTTAAATTAGTGGACGTCCTCACAGACTCTCACTGATGTGTAAAAGCTGATTTGGTATTTTCCAGGCGACTACGCAGGGTTCCCAGGGTGTGGCCTGCTGCGCCTCCACAGCACCTACAGACACGACCTGAAGATCTACGCCTCCGACGAGGGACGCGTTCAGATGACCGCCGCTGCCTTCGCTAAGGTCTGTCTGACAGTACAGGTTTTTAAAGAGACATTTCACTCCAAAATGAACATTTGTCGGATGTTTTTAACCCCCCCCCCCCCCCCTCCACAAAAGAATTTGTGTGAAGATAAATCCATGTCCCATGCCATTGGTTGAGACGATCCAGCTATTTGCCTCTTCCCAAATAAATGGAAAATACCATCTCACAATAACATCTGGAAATTGAATGGCGCTTACGCCTCAATCCAAAAAGAAATGGAAAAAAGGTATCTCGATCTACTCAACAGATCTGAAATGTGGATTTATCTCAATATTAGTCTACTTTTGACATCTAAATAGAAACATCTGACACACTTTCTTTTTGGAGTGAAATGTACTTTTAAGAATGTTGTCTTGTTAGTCAGTCAAGTTATAATACATAGCCTAGTGGTTAAGAGCATTGGGCCAGTAACTAAAAGGTTGCTGGTTTGAATCCCAGAGCAGGCTATGTGAAACTGTCGTTGTGCCCTTGAGCAAGGCACTTTACCCTAATTGCTTCTGTAAGTCGCTCTGGATAAGAGCATCTGCTGAATGACTAAAATGTAAATATATCTGGTGGCATCCATTCAGGGACTGCTGGCGCTGGAGGGCGAGCTGACGCCAATCCTGGTTCAGATGGTGAAGAGTGCCAACATGAACGGGCTGCTGGACAGCGACAGCGACTCTCTCAGCAGCTGCCAGCAGCGCGTCAAGGCCCGTCTCCACGAGATCCTGCAGAGAGATAGGGACTTCACTGCCGAAGATTACGAGAAGGTTGGGACTAAAAAATGCAGTCTTAAGTTCTGTCCTGTCCGATCCATTTTGTCTGACAGTTGTGGCTCGTACGGGCTGTGGAGAAAGCCACTCGGAGATAAAATATACATTGGCGTTTGATCATTATAAGTACTACTGTTGTAAATAGGTTCTTGCTAAAATATTATTTTTGACAACGTCCAATGACCCATTTTTTTCTTGTCCTTATGAAATAATCCAAGCAGGATACATAAGCTGACATGGCTCAGAGATGTATAAAACCCTGTCTCTGACGGTGGGCCGTTGTGACTTTTGTCTGCACATCCCTAATATTTCCCCCCTTCCTAATGCTCAAAGTATTTTGTCTTTCTGTTCCCAGCTGGCACCCACCACCAGCTCCTCCTTGATCAAGTCCATGCAGATGATCAAGAACCCGGTGAAGACGTGTGACAAGGTGTACGCTCTCATTCAGAGCCTCACTCTGCAGATCAGACAGAGGATGGAGGACCCCAAGTCAGCTGGTAAACACTCTGCTCATATCTCCAGCGAAGATTCCCATTGAAACTAATGAACTCCAGGGATGGTTCCAAATGGTACCTTATTCCCTTCTTTAGTGCACTAGCTTTGACCAGGACACGTAAGGCACTGTCGGGAATAAGTTGCCATTTGGGGTGCTCCCCAAAATTTGCTCTGAAACCCCATTTTAAAATCCATAATTAAGTGGGATCATAGGTCCCTGTCATTATCGTGGGTCACTAAGTCAATGGCTTGAATTGAAAGTTAGAGCTCTGATTTGGAGCAACGGGCTTGAATGTGAGGGATGAGGAAACGGAGACCTTGATTCTGGTTTGGATTCTATGACACATCCGACTTAATGAGTATGAATTAACCATAACACTCCCTCCATAGACAAATGGGTTGTTAGTCACTGTATTTTGACTAAATGTACAGTACCAGTCAAAAGTTCGCACACACCTACTCATTATTGTGTTTTTCTTCATTTTTTATATTTTCTACATTGTAGAATAATTGTGAAGACATCAAAACTATGAAATAACACATATGGAATCATGTAGTAACCAAAAAAGTGTATTTTATATTTGAGAATCTTCAAAGTAGCCACCTTTTGCCTTGGTGACAGCTTTGCACACTCTTGGCATTCTCTCAACCAGCATGGAGGTGTGTTGGGTCATTGTCCTGTTGAAAAACAAATGATAGTCCCCACTAAGCGCAAACCAAATGAGATGGCGTATCGCAGCAGAATGCTGTGGTAGCCATGCTGGTTAAGTGTGCCTTGAATTCTAAATAAATCACAGACAGTGTCACTAGCAAAGCACCCCCAAAACATCACACCATTTTATAAAGGAAAACCCTGGAATGAGTAGGTGTGTCCAAACGTTTAACTGGTACTATATATGTCACTCGACCTTGATGAAATTAAAAGACAACAATGTATTGACCAACGATATGTATATTTTTGTTATTTTAAATTGAACCTTTATTTAAAACCTCTTAAGGATCTGCCCCTTTTCAATTTTTGTCTGAAATGACATACCCAAATCTAACTGCCTGTAGCTCAGGCCCTGAAGCAAGGATATGCATATTCTTTGTACCATTTGAAAGGAAACACTTTGAAGTTTGTGGCAATGTGAAAGGAATATAGGAGAATATAACACAATAGATCTGGTAAAAGATAATACAAAGAAAAAACCAACCGTTCTTTTGTATTTTTTTTGTACCATCTTTGAAATGCAAGAGAAAGGCCATAATGTATTATTCCAGCCCAGGTGCAATATATATTTTGGCCACTAGATGGCAGCCGTGTATGTGCAAAGTTTTAGACAGATCCAATCAACATTACATTTCTGTTCAAAATGTTGTATCAAGACTGCACAAATATGCCTAATTTGTTTATTAATAACTTTTTATGTTCAACATTGTGCGCTCTCCTCAAACAATAGCATGGTTTTCTTTCACTCTAATAGCTACTGTAAATTGGACAGTGCAGTTAGATTAACAAGAATTTAAGCTTTGCCAATATCAGATATGTCTTTGTCCTGGGACATTTTCTTGTTACTTACAACCTCATGCGAATCACATTAGCCTACGTTAGCTCAACTGTCCCGTGGAAGGGACACAGATCACGAAGAAGCTTTTAACTAGGCAAGTCAGTTAACAAATTCTTATTTACAGTGACGGCCTACCGAGGAACTGTGGATTCACTGCCTTGTTCAGGGGCAGAACAACAGATCTTGTCAGCTTGGGATTCGATCCAGCAACCTTTCGGTTACTAGTCCAACACTCTACCTGTCGACCCCAAATATATACATTAAATGATTGATGGGGCCTCTGTTTTGAAGCTACCGCGCCTCAATCTTGGTACTCCCCCATTGTTTTTTAAAAGTTAAAGAAATTTAATTTAACAATGTCTACATTTGTTTTTGCCACTTCATTTTGTATACTGTAGAATTTCATTAATTCCTATGGAGGCCTGCTCCTACTGGGGAGTGCAAAGATGGCCGACAGGAGGCTTCAACGCCTCTCATTGGCAAATACATCAGCAATACAGGGTTTGGTAATGATGACTCATGAATGTTAATGTAACATATACTCAGTGAAATATATGTACCAGTCCTCCCGAGTGGCAGAATGGTCTAAGGCACTGCATCGCGGTGTTGTGGCGTCACTACAACATGGGGTTTGATCCCATGCTGTATCACAACCGGCCGTGATCGGGAGTCCTATAGGGCGGCGTACAAGGGGCCCAGCATCGTGTAGGTTAGAGGAAGGTTTGTTCGGGGAAGTCTTTACTTGGTTCATCGCACTCTACCAACACCTTGTGGCGGGCCGGGCACCTGCAGGCTGACTTTGATTGTCAGTTGAACAGTGTTTCCTCCGACGCATTGGTCCAACTAGCTTCCTAGTTAAGCGAGCATGTGTTAAGAAGCAGGGATTGGCGGGTCATGTTTCAGAGGACGAATGACTCGACCTTCGTCTCTCCCGAACCCGTTGGGGAGTTGCAGGGATGATTATTTTTTAAACTACATTTTGAAATGTTTTGGTCAAACTGTCATCTAAATGTGGTAGTCGCAGTATTTGTGTGCTTGCCTTTTAACAGTAAAAATAAAAATCATAACTTGTTGTCCTGCACCTATAGTGTAATGTTCATTTGGAAAAAATGTACTTTCTAGACATCCAATTGTACCATAGCGAGACTCTGGATCTGATGCTGCGGCGTTGGGCCAAGCTGGAGAAGGACTTCCGGATGAAGAACGGCCGCTACAACATCAGCAAGATCCCCGACATCTACGACTGCATCAAGTACGACGTGCAGCACAACAGCTCCCTCAACCTGTCCAACACCATGGAGATCTACCGCCTGTCCAAGGCCCTGGCCGACATCGTCATTCCACAGGTATGTTCCAGGTTTGGATCAAAGATTTTATGATTAGCATTTATGTAGCTAGCGCCTTTCACCAAGACACTACAGTGATGCACAGCAGACGTACAGCACCAGTATACTCTCCATACATCGTGGTGAAGTTTGGAGTGATTGAAGCATTTAATAGTGGCAGCCCCTATTACATTCTGCTTATAGATATAGTCTATTTGGTAAATATTTTCTTAACTCTTCTTGAACTGCGCTGTTGATTTAAGGGCTTGTAAGTAAGCATTTCACGTTAAAGTCTACACTTGTTGTATTCGGCGAATGTAAATAAAATAAAGTTTGATTTGTATCTTGTAGTGTCACCAGATAGACTAGTAATAGGTGTTTGGTTAAAGGGATATTTGTTTTAGTGACCACTGTTATGCTCTTGTTGAAATGGCAATGTTCTAAAAAAAAAAAACATTTTTTACACGCCTGTCCCGTCAGGAGTATGGTATCTCTCAGCCTGAGAAGCTGGACATAGCCAAGGGCTACTGCACCCCCCTCATTCGCAAGATCCGCTCCGACCTGCAGAGGACACAGGACGACGACACCGTCAACAAACTACACCCTGTGTAAGACACACACCATCTCCAAGTCTCTGACATGGGGCTCCAGAGTGGCGCAGCAGTCTAAGGCACTGCATCTCAGTGCTAGAGGCATCACTACATACACCCTGGTTCGAATCCAGGCTGTATCACAATCGGCCGTGATTGGTAGTCCCATAGGGCGGCGCACAATTGGCCCAGTGTCGTCCGGATTTGGCCGGTGTAGACCGTCATTGTAAACAAGAATTTGTTCTTAACTGACTTGCCTAGTTAAATAAAGGTTAAAATAAAACTAAAAGCACAGTCAGCATCCTCAGAGCTGTATCCATATCGGTCTCCCTATGAAATACAATTTCAGTTGTCCCATGTGTGTTGTCCAGGTATTCCCGTGGAGTCATGTCCCCGGAGCGTCATGTCAGGACCAGGCTGTACTTCACCAGTGAGAGCCATGTGCACTCCCTGCTCTCCATCCTCCGCTACGGAGCCTTCTGTGACGTGAGTCCTCTCTAACATTGGTCCTGAACATCCGTACTTTTACATTTCTGTATTGTATCAATTGAACCGGTTTTAAAGGCCATGTTTCACATTAGAATCCACCAAAACATTGTGTACTGCATCTATGTATTAATATGATATGTCATGTTTTTTTTGGAGGGTTTATATTATTTTTTTGTCTACCAAATATAACCACATTTTAACCAAAAAACATGCTCTTTAATATGGCTTAAATATGTCTGAATCCCATATTTAACTGTTGGTCATATCCCAGGAGACCAAAGATGACCAATGGAAGAGGGCCATGGAGTACCTCAAGGTGGTCAGCGAGCTGAACTACATGACACAGATTGTAATCATGCTTTACGAGGACCCTAACAAGGTACTGTAAGGTCTAAGTATATGCCTGTGGGTTTTTGGTTATGTTAACTAGCAGCCGGAAGCTATAGCTGCTGACACCAGCTGAGTCATCACACAGCCACTGTAAGTGGGATCGTTGAGGTAGAACCAGATGTAATTTTCATAGCCGATATAGGATGGATCTCTTTCATGTCTATTTACTGAGGAAGTTGTCATAGTGAGTGGTCATAATAATGTTGCATATATAGTATGGGTTGTTTTGGCGCTCAGTTTTACGGGTCATAGAGGTAGCAAGGCGCTTTCATCTCTAATTGTTTTGTGGTATGTTTTTGAGGGTAACACCTCAAGGTTATTATAATAATAGTTAGGTGGGTGCTTATTATTTGTCCTATTTCACACATGTACAAGTGTGTATTATACGCATGTGTGAATTGGAAATGTTTTTTTTTTTTGAGTATCCCAACTTCTCCTCGGAGATTGAGGTCACGGCCAGAATCTACCCTGTAGCAAATTAGGGCTCAAGGGCACATCAACATATTTTTGTTCACGTTGTCGGCTCTGGGATTCAAACTAGCAACCTTTCGGGTACTGGCCCAACACGCCTACCACCTTATTATTACCAGCACCATTGTATCATTACTCTAGGACCCTTCATCTGAGGAGCGCTTCCACGTGGAGCTGCATTTCAGCCCGGGAGCCAAGGGCTGTGAGGACGACAAAAACCTGCCCTCAGGGTTTGGCTACAGACCAGCTTCTCGAGAGGTAAGGGGTCCCAGTTTCTGAAGAAACCATGTGTCATTAGATACAATGAAAGTCTTTGTAGAACTGTGTAACCACTTTTAGGGTGGCATATGGTGAATGCTGATGTAGTTACTGGGAAAAAGTTGATAGAAAAGCTGTTTTATGAGTGTGAGTTGTGTAGTTAATATTAGTATTCGGCTTACTCACATCTTGACAGGAAGTAGTTCATCTTAGAGGCAACATGAATGGGCCTATATCCAGTTTTTTTTAACTCCATTGTGTGCGTTTTTCTGATCAGGAATTCCAGATCTTTTTTTCCAAACCTCGGGGAAATCATCTTATTTGTTTTTCTCGTGATTAAAGTGGACTATATTCTTATTTTCCCTTATACATGATGTTCTACCAATCGTATCCCTGTCATCTCCAGAACGAGGGACCAAAGAAGACGTCTAAGGAAGACAACGACGAGGAGTCGGCCGCCGCCAACGCCAAGCGGGACGAGCCGGACCGAGCAGCCCTAATGATGTTCAGGCCCCTGGTGTCTGACCCTATCTACATCAACAGGAAGTGCCCACTGCCCCGCTCCAAAAAGATTGGCTCTGTGGAAGTAAGTGCCACCTTCAGGTCCAGTTCAGAATACACAGGTGGTACACAGGATAGACTGTATACGCTAAGAGTTGTCACAACAAAACGTACACTATGGTAGTCACCTGCTAGCAACATAGGTGCTAAAAATGCCTGGTTAGTGGTACTGCTCTTGCATGTAATTGGCTTGAATTAGTTTTTGGGTTAGTACTGTGTAGTGTTGTATGTTTACAGCAGAGCTATGCAACAGAATAACAATGTGCACTGTAAAGGGTCACATGACTAGTCACCAGCCCCCTTTGGAACGTAAGCTTACTGTGTTACTTATTACAGTAATATACCATTACAATTAGAACAAGGAGTGATTTTTAAGGTCTCAAAACAATGCTGGTGTGACTACCTTCTCTCGATAGCCCAGCCACGCGCAAGTAACAATTGTGAAATGTACACTACAGTTCAAAGGTTTGGGGTCACTTAGAAATGTTCCTGTTTTTGAAAGAAAAGCACCTTTTTTGTCCATTTTAAAATAAACATCAAATTGATCAGAAATACAGTGTAGACATTGTTAATGTTGTGAATGACTATTGTAGCTGGAAACGGATGATTTTTAATGGAATATCTACATAGGCGTTACAGAGGCCCATTATCAGCAACCATCACTCCTGTGTTCCAATGGCACGTTGTGTTAGCTAATCCAAGTTTATAATTTTTTCATTAACAATGTCTACACTGTATTTCTGATCAATTTGATGTTATTTTAATGGACCAAAAAAAGGTGCATTTCTAAGTGACCCCAAACTTTTGAACGGTAGTTTATCTTTGATGGTCCATCTTTGCATGAACACACGAAATTCCTCAATGGAAGCACTTTGCTATTCTGCAAGTGGCCTTGGTCGTTGACAGAGATGAAGTGCCACGTTAGCTATGAAGCTTTCAGCAAACTCACCTCAAAGTTGTTACCTGTATTTTGAAACTTGATCTTTTTACCTGTATCTACAACTTCTTTGCTTGCAATATACAGATCTTTCCCTGCAGGACAACACGGAATGATTAGTATGTCTGTATATTCATGTTGATATATTTCATTTATTTTTAATATAATATTGAAATATATTTCTGTGTACCCACCCACACACAAAACATTGCTGTATGTTGGTGAGTGCATGGTAACTTCTACTGGTCTTTGAAAATGTTGTAGAAACTAATCAGTTTTCACTTTTTTTTTTCTTAAGAAGTGGTGGTCACCAACACATGTTTGTAGAAGAAATGTGATATTTTTTACATCTGTGTTCTACACTTTACCTTTATAAACTTCAGCTTGAGGCAGTCACTCAGGTTATAAGTAATAATATAAGTTATTACAAAATATTTATTCTTTTGTCTAGGAATCCATGTTATTTGCTATAATTCATATTTACTCTACCTTCTAATCTCCATTGTATATACTTCAGTAATGCACCAAGTCACACCCCCACATTACACCTTGCATGTGCATAAGAGTGCAACATATATATTTACGTTTGTTTCCTTCAGATCACAAAGAAATGTTCTGCAAGCAGCGTGTAACATCACTTTTGCCAAACAACAACCCCTATGTTTCAAATTCACCAGTTACACAGCAAAATTACAAATGTTAAATCAACTCTCATAGGGTTAAAATTAACACTGTGTTCGTGTTGTTCCACACAACACCGAGCTAATGTTAGACTTTCAAAAATGTTAAACTCTGAAAGTACAGTATTAAAAGCTAACTGTAAATAGTTGAAAATGTATATTGACCAACACTGGTTATTGTGTTGCATTCACTTTACACTCGTGTAAGTGTTAAAATCAACTCAACAAGAGTATATTTTTAACTTTAATTGTTGATTACATTGTAATACCTGGCGGCTGGTAGCCTGGCGGTTTAGTGTTGGGCCAGTAACCGAAAGGTCGCTGGTTTGAATCCCTGAGCCGACTAGGTGAAATATCTGTCAATGTGCCCTTGAGCAAGGCACTTAACCCTAATTGCTCTGGATAAGAGCGTCTGCTAAATGACTAAAATGTCAATTTAATATTGCTGGCTTTTAAGGGTATACATTACAAAAGCAACTACCTCTGTACAACTTTTGACTAATAGTATTATAGTGAATATTGTGCCATACCCACTGTATTGTAGTGCAGATTGTCCCTCGCCCACTGTATTGTAGTGCAGATTGCCCCTCGCCCACTGTATTGTAGTGCAGATTGCCCCTCGCCCACTGTATTGTAGTGCAGATTGGCCCTCGCCCACTGTATTGTAGTGCAGATTGGCCCTCGCCCACTGTATTGTAGTGCAGATTGGCCCTCGCCCACTGTATTGTAGTCGCTGGTCTTTCACATTATCACATGGTGTTGGGACAATCTGCACTACAATACAGTGGGTGAGGGACAATATATTACACCAGCTGTATGCTGACACTAATGCTGAGAGAATAGTCTACACACATCAGCTAAAGTTGCTCAGGGCTACATTTACTTTAAAATGTATGTATTGATGATTAATTAGCTGATCAACCAACTTGTGCCAGGAGCACAGAATTGACCTGCAATGTTTATGTGACCCGTAAATGGACAGTCTAACAATTGCTAGTACATTGATTTTTTTTCTCCTTTTTTTTTTTTTTTTACTTTCCTTTTAGTCCCCATTGCAGCCAGACTTTATCAAGACCGCAGCTGGCAAAGTATGACGATACATTATACCAAACCTAAACAAAAAAGTTCCTACTTGTGAATGTTGATGGGACACACATACATTAGCTGGAGACTGTTCTTTTTTTTGGTAATGTTGCATGACTGTGCTGTTTTTGCCCCCTCTCTCACTTCCAGGAAGAGAGCCCCCTGAGTGTGTCTAGCCCTGACTCTATTGGTACCTGGCTTCATTACACCTGTGGTGTTGGTACTGGGCGTCGAAGACGCAGATCAGGGGACCAAATCACTTCCTCCCCTGTCTCCCCCAAATCACTGGCTTTCACATCCAGTATTTTTGGCTCATGGCAACAGGTTTTTACCCATTTTAATTTATTATCCACACAAACAGATGACACCTACTCTTGTTCATGTGCACTTAAAAACACTGCTGCGGTCAGCAAGGACACCTAATCAGCAGATTGATGTAAAGATGCCATTTTTACATAATTTTAAAAAATGTTTGCCATTTTCATATTTTTTTTAAAAACCTAAATGGTCCGGTGAACAATGATTCCTTTTTGTCTTTCATTTTTGGGGGGGTCATTCGGCTCATTGGGTCCATACAGTGAAGATGATAACTCTTGAAACAGGAATGTTACATTTTAGTGTCTTCCATTGTAATAGCATTGCAATTCAAAGATTGCTGGCTATGGGATACTCATTTTGCACTGTATTTAAAAAAATATATATATATATTTTGCAACTAACGTTGTTGCTCTGCTGCCTTGGTGGAATTCACACTTTCCTCACAAAGTGGCCACAATGTCTACTAGAGTTACACCTAAAGCACTTAGCACCAACCAGCTAATGAGACACTGTCTGTGGCTCTCTCCCTGGTTTCATCTTTGTTGAGGTTTCTCCCTGTTTTGTTGTTGTTCCCCGGGTAAATATATTTTGATTTTTTTTTTTTTAAATCAAATACCTGCTCATGGACTCTTTCAATTATGGCTGTGTGAAATACAGTACCAGTCAAAAGTCTGGACACACCTACTCATTCAAGGGTTTTTCTTTATTTTTTACTATTTTCTACAATAATAGTGAAGACATCAAAGCTATGAAATAACATATGGAATCATGTAGTAACCAAAAAAGTGTTCAACAAATCTAAATATATTTTATACTTGAGGTTCTTCAAAGTAGCCACCCTTTGCCTTGATGACAGCTTTGCACACTCTTGGCATTCTCTCAACCAACTTCACCTGGAATGCTTTTCCAACAGTCTTGAAGGAGTTCCCACACTGAGCCCTTTTTGGCTGCTTTTCTTTCACTCTGCAGTCCAACTCATCCAAACCATCTGAATTGGTTTGAGGTCGGTTGATTGTGTAGGCCAGGTCATCTGATGCAGCACTCCATCACTCTCCTTCTTGGTCAAATAACCCTTACACAGCCTGGGGGTGTGTTGCGTCATTGTCCTGTTGAAAAACAAATGATAGTCCCACTAAGCGCAAACCAGATGGGATGGCATATCGCTGCAGAATGCTGTGGTAGCCATGATGGTTAAGTGTGCCTTGAATTCTAAATAAATCACAGACAGTGTCACCAGCAAAGCACCCCCACACCACCACCTCCATGCTTCACGGTGGGAACTACACATGCAGAGATCATCCATTCACCAACTCTGCGTCTCACAAAGACACAGCGGTTGGAACCAGATTTGGACTCATTAGACCAAAGGACAGATTTCCACCGGTCTAATGTCCATTGGTCGTGTTTCTTGGCCCAAGCAAATATCTTCTAATTGGTGTCCTTTAGTAGTGGTTTCTTTGCAGCAATTTGACCATGAAGGCCTGACTCATACAGTCTCCTCTGAACAGTTGATGTTGAGATGTGTCTGTTACTTAAACTCTGTGAAGCATTTATTTGGGCTGCAATTTCTGAGGCTGGTAACTCTAATGAACTTGTCCTCTGCAGCAGAGGTAACTCTGGGTCTTCCTTTCCTGTGGAGATCCTAATCAGTGCCAGTTTCATCAAAGCGCTTGATGGTTTTTGCGACTGTACTTGAAGATACTTTCAAAGTTCTTCACATTTTCCACATTGACTGACCTTCATGTCAGTAATGATGGACTGTTATTTCTCTTTGCTTATTTGAGCTGTTCTTGCCATAATATGGACTTGGTCTTTTACCAAATAGGCCTATCTTCTGTATACCCCGCTACCTTGTAACAACACAACTGATTGGCTCAAACGCATGAAGAAGGAAAGAAATTTCACAAATTAACTTTTAACAAGGCACATCTGCTAATTGAAATGCATTCCAGGTGACTACCTCATGAAGCCGGTTGAGAGAATGCCAAGTGTGCAATGCAGTCAAGGCAATGGGTGGCTACTTTGAAGAATCTCAAACACATTTTTGGTTATTACATGATTCCATGTGTGTTATTTCATAGTTCTGATGTCTTCACTATTATTCTACAATATAGAAAATAGTCAAAATAAAGTAGAACCCTGGGATGAGTAGGTGTCCAAACCTTTGACTGGTACTCTATATTCCACTAAATTGGTATAGCCAAGTACGATGTATAGTTAAAACTGGCCGTGACATGCAACCAAGTATTCATTCACTCATTCAAAACTTGAACAACAGAATGTATGTCTTGTGTTTGTTATGCATTATCACCTTTTGCCAACATGAAAAGCCATAATCGAACCAGTCTGTCTGCGGAGTTTGGTGTCGTTCTTTTCATCTAAGAGACGAGGTAAAGACCACTCTTTATATTCATCTGCTGAAACAGACATTAGCTGTCCTTCGCGACTCGCTCGGATTCGCTGTTGAGTGAGAATTTGAACAATAATCTGGGCCACTATCAGAGTGGCTAGTGTGACTAACTAACATGCAGATTTTGGAGATCTGTTTGGGGTGGGATGTCCGTCCTAAGCTTGCCTGCCGCTTATGCCTCCAAGAAATTTGGCCCAACTCGGCTGCGATGGAACTTAACACACTCTTTTCTAATGGATCACTGCTTTGCTCAAATCAAATGTAAAGCAGGCTATTTCAACTACATTTCTCGCTCCATTTGCCAAATGGAAACAAAACCAGATTTGAATGTGAAATTGGCTGTATTTGATACTTTTCACCAGATTATATTAACGATACGGCCATTGAAGTCATCCTATAAAGGGGAAATGCAGTGTGAACATTTAAAGCAGGTTCGACGGTTGACACTAAATCATATATATCGAAAGGCAATAGCTTTTAATTATAGCAGTGATCAAAAATAGAATGTATTATAGAATAAATATATATAAATATATATGTATGTGTGTGTGTATAATAGTATGTATTATAATATCATATATTATAGTAGTATGTATTATAGTATATTAAACAGTGCATTCGGAAAGTGTTCAGACCCCTTCCCTTTCTCCACATTTACGTTACAGCCTCATTCTAAAATGGATTTTAAAAATTAATAAATCGTCAATCTACACACAATACCCCATAATGATAAAGCAAAAACTGTGATTTTTTTTTTTTTGCACATTTATTAAAAAAAATATAAAACTGAACTTATTTACTGAAGTATTCAGACTGTTTATGAGATTTGAAATTGAGCTCCAGTGCATCCTGTTTCCATTGATCATCCTTGATGTTTCTACAACTTGATTGGAGTACAACAGGTAAATTCAATTGATTGGACATGATTTGGAAAGGAAAACACACCTGATTTGTAAACACCTGTCTGTATAAGGTCACACAGTTGACAGTGCATGTCAGAGCAAAAACCAAGCAATGAGATTGAAGGAATTGTTCGTAGAGCTCTGAGATATGATTGTCGAGGCACAGATCTGGGGAAGGGTACCAAAACATTTCTGCAGCATTGAAGGTCCCCAAGAACACAGTGGCCTCGTCATCCTTAAGTGGAAGAAGTTCAAGACTCTTCCTAGAGCTGGCTGTCCGGCCAAACTGATCGGGGGAGAAGGGCCTTGGTCAGGCCTTTATGGTAGAGTGGCCAGACGGAAGCCACTACTCAATAAAAAGCATATGACAGCCCGCTTGGAGTTTGCCAAAGGGAACTTTAAGGACTCTTAGACCATGAGAAACAAGATTCTCTGGTCTGATGAAACCAAGATGGAACTCTTTGGCCTGAATGCCAAGCGTCATGTCTGGAGGAAACATTAACACCATCCCTATGGTGAAGCATGGTGATTTACATTTTTTTCTTTTTTTTTAACATTTTAGTCATTTAGCAGACGCTCTTATCCAGAGCGACTTACAGTAGAGTGCATACATTTTTATTACATTTTACATACTGAGACAAGGATATCCCTACCGGCCAAACCCTCCCTAACCCGGACGACGCTATGCCAATTGTGCGTCGCCCCACGGACCTCCCGGTTGCGGCCGGCTGCGACAGAGCCTGGGCGCGAACCCAGCCCAGCCTGGGCGCGAACCCAGAGACTCTGGTGGCGCAGCTAGCACTGCGATGCAGTGCCCTAGACCACTGCGCCACCCGGGAGGTGATGGCAGCATCATGCTATGATGTTTTTCAGTGGCAGGGACTGGGAGACTAGTCAGGATTGAGGGAAAGATGAATGGCGCAAAGTTCAGAGAGATCCTTGATTAAAAACTGGGGTGAAGGTTCACCTTCCAACAGGACAATGACCCTAAGCGCACAGCCAAGACAACGGAGGAGTGGCTTTGGGACAAGTCTCGAAATATCCTTGAGTGGCCCAGCCAGAGCCCGGACTTGAACCTGATCGAACATCTCTGGAGAGAACTGAAAATAGCCGTGCAGCGATACTCCCCATCCAACTTGACAGAGCTTGAGAAAATCTGTAGAGAAGAATGGGAGACACTCCCCAAATACAGGTGTGCCAAGCTTGTAGCGTCATACCCAAGAAGACTCGAGGCTGTAATTGTTGCCAAAGGTGATTCAACAAAGTACTGAGTAAAGGGTCTGAATACTTTTTTGTCATTATGGGGTGTTGTGTGTAGATTGAGAAAAAACACACAATTTAATCAATTTCAGAATAAAGCTGTAACTTAACAAAATGTGTGAAAAGTCATGGGGGTCTGAACATTGTATTATAATAGTATGTATGTATAATAGTATAATGTATTTGCTGTCAGAGGACATGTGACTGAGTTAAAGGTGCTTATATTATGGCTGTATGTGTGGCGGCACTTAAATGTCTTCATCACACCGTCTGTACAGTACCTAACCACCTACATTTACATCACACTGGTGTCATTTACTACAACTGTAGCGTATAGGCTATACCCTACTGTACATAATTAGAAAAGGCATCATTGTAGGCGAACATACAATGATGGACAATTTATGTTTATTTGCCTCTGACTACTTGCATTTGAGAGATTTTCCCAGAAACTCTTATCTCTCAGCCAAACTCACAGCAGGCTAGGCCAGTGCTAGAAGAAGCTTACAATTCGCTCGTTCACTCTCCCCTGTAACTACTCCCCAGGCTGTTGCTGTAAATGAGAACGTGTTCTCCGTCATCTCACCTGGTAAAATATGGATTAAATAAATACAAAATAAACACACCACTTCCTGTAATGTGGGTGTTCTGTATTTGGCCTGGTTGGTAACCCCTACTAGACAGGGGTTACCCTCCCTGGTCCTCCAGGTGAGCCATGTTAGGTGTGAGAATGGGCTCACAGTGTGCTCATTGTCTTCGCGCTCTCATGACCTTTCAATCTACTGGCACAGACCAGGATCCTGCTGTGAGGTCCGCCCCACTCCACCTCTACCTCCCTTCACCCCCCCTGAAAAAAGGGCAGAGGATCCGCTCATTTCAAGTTTGTCTAGTTTTTTTTGTCCGTGCACGAAACGGGGATATTAACATCTTGGATGGGAAAATGAGAACACCAAATTCAACTTCTTTCTTCATGTTTTGTCTTCACTTCGACTTTTTTTTTTGTTTTGACACGGATGTAATGTGTATCTTGGTTAAAGTTGTGCAGTCTTGATTGTTTGAAACCTGATTTTCTGCAAACTGTTGCCACGTCCATCCTCGTCCCTCAACTTCTGCATCTCTTCTCACCCGCTGTGTCCTCCGTAATGTCCAACCTCTCACGTGGCATGGACTTCGTGTGGCCATAGGGATGTTGCATGTTCATCTTTCTTTTCTTCTGCTGATTTAGTCTTTGTTGGCGTCTGCACTACCATTTCCCACTGCTGCTTATTAACATGTCTTTCCAGAAAAAGGCATCCGTTTGAGTGAGGTTGTGGACGAGTTTCAGTGAAATGTGGTAATATAGTTATTTTTTTCCTCCTCTAGGTTCTGTCAGAGAACAATGCCCATGCACAGCGACCTGGTAGACTATACTCTGAACACAAACTCACCCCAGGAGTAGGTAAGCATAATCACTGCTTTTAGGACCTTTGAAACAAATTAGCTCCAATTTATCACACATTATTAAGAAATGTAAAAATATGAAAATTATCTTCTTTTTTAAGAATGTGAGTTAGATGTTTCATTATATCCCTAGTTTTCAAATGTTTTAGTGTCTTCACATTACTTTAGCACAACTTCAATGTGAGGGCAAATATTGTAAGTCACTTTTTTAGGATGTCAGAATTGTTCTGTACTGTGTGTTTTTCTGCCGCATCTCAAATCTTTGCTTTGTGTTGACGGAGCCTCAAGCACCTGAAGTATCATACACTGGCTGCTCGCTTCACAATTAATGATCAATTACTGCATCTGTGATGTGGAGCTTGTTTGACCAAGTAATACTGTGAACAAGCTGTTAAGCATACTTTAGACAAAGATTTTTGCCACACAACTAATACAGTGCTGACTCAATTTCTCATACATGCTGGTAATGTCCTTAGTGACCTAAAATGTTGTAGCCACAGCAAATTCTAAGCCAAATATTAGGGATTTGTTGCTGGCTACCATTTTAGATATGGCTGTCCTACACCTTCATTCTTTTCTTTCACTTTTTTCTTCAGTTTTTATCTTTTTGTATCACTAAGTAACGCTTTGATATTACAAACTATCATGTTTGAATTGTGTTATTATTTATCTTAATTTGATCGTATTATTTGTGATGGTATCTAGTAGTTTATGCCTGTGTATCGTACCAGGTTCTTGGCTCATAATTAGCTGTGCAATGAAGATGATAGTTACGAGATACGTAGCAACTGTATAATAGCCTAGTGGTTAGAGGACAGCACATAGTTATTAACTTGCAGTGACCTGGATCAGGTTTCCCGATATCGTTGGAAATTAGGCTTTTACCAATGTTCTAACGATGCATCGTTCATAGCGACCAAAGAAGCTGTAACATGCATTACCCAAAACACAACGTGAATAACATTCGCTAAGTGCATCTTTACATTCGTTTCCCATAACACTACGTAGATAACACTCGCTAAGTGCATCTTTACATTCGTTTCCTATAACACCACGTAGATAACACTCGCTAAGTGCATCTTTACATTCGTTTCCTATAACACCACGTAGATAACACCCGCTAAGTGCATCTTTACATTCGTTTCCCGTAACACCACGTAGATAACACTTGCTAAGTGCATCTTTACATTCGTTTCCCGTAACACCACGTAGATAACGCTCGCTAAGTGTGTCGTCGGGAGCATGTGTCAATACCGAAAGGATTGAAAGAAGGCAGCGCTGATCTCTGATCAGTTTTCTCCATTCAAATTCTTACCCTCCCATTTTAGAATGAATGCGCAATAATGACGCCGGACCAGCTCATGGAGAAACTCATATGGCTGCAATAATTTGAGTCATTTTATTCTAATGGTTTACCCTATGATAATGCACTAAATCTCAGATTTGGCACATCATTGCGCACGTTTACGCATCATTTAAATATATTGAGGCACAATTACATTAGCAAACTATAACTCAATATGATTTAAATATTTAGGCCTGATAAGTAGTTTAAATGTTTTTTTTTATCCTTGCTTGGCTAGTTTGTAACAATTGCAAACTTTGTATTTGTACTGTATATTGATATTTTAAGATATTGGCGGTCAAAGATAGAATGTGTCTATGTTTAGCAGAGATATTTGTTGTGTAGGGGAGGGCAATAAATAATCAAACAACGTACTTAAATGTTATACAAGGGGTATTGAGGCAGTTGTTAAATTACAAGCATTTTGAAGTGCAAATTTAATAACAAAGGTTTTGGTCAACAGCTTGGAAATATAACATTGCTCCTAGGAAGGTTTTTTACAATTAACCCAGGTCTATAATGTCGGCCCAAAAGTTAGGAATTACACCACCCCTCCTCCCCCTCCCACAAGGCCATCCTCATGCCAAGTGACATTACTGTCATTATGTGAAGGCTCTTATGAGGCTGCACAAGGTCTTTTTGTGGCAAGAATCTCCTAGAAATGCATGCTGCATGCATTCCAATGGTGTGGACCAAATGGTTGTTGTATGTATCTTCTCTTAACTCCCACCAGGGTCTCATTGCGCTGGTCTCTTTAGCACCATGGTGCTCGGGGCTTCCTCCAGTGCACCTAACCTACAAGATTATGCTCGCGCGCACCGTAAAAAGCTGACCTCTTCTGGCTTCTTAGATGGTATGTGCAAACACGCACACACATCTTTAAAAAAAAAAAAAAAAAAAAAAAAGATGACCCCTTGCTCATTTTTTTAAAGGAATCCTGTAATTTCCTCCTGTGTATTTCAATAGGAAATATATGAATGTATTCTGACACTTTGTGTCGGTCCCTCTAATTTACCATATTGTGTTTTTGGACAGAAGCATAATTCATGTTATTGGGAGAAGAAATTGTAATCATCCATCTTTTTAGCTAATATGGTGAAGTCCATTGTTTTGGTGGTGAATTTAAGGTTTATTCATACAAAATAAGATGTATTTTCCCAGAGTTGTGCACAACGTTGCACACAGTACTGATCCCCCTCATAACTTCTTTTGATAATCAAGATCATATTAAAGTATCTTACTTTCAATTCAAATTAATTGCAGGTCAAATATTCCGGTCTCAGAAATCTTGTACTATATCGATTTAGCTAGACAATGAGGTGTGAAAATCCATTATTTCATTCATTACTAAAAAAAAATATATATATAAAAAATTACTCATGCAGACAATTTCTAATGGCTAGAATATGAACCGGACATCTGCACAGGTAACTAAGATGTAACTAAGCATACATTTTGCTTTGATTTCAAAGAGTTGCGTGTGCGAATCTCAAGTAAGGACTTGGCCCTCAATCACAGTTTACCTTCAATCAATTTAAATCATCAGTGATTATTTTTTGGGGAAATTTACTCTTTTGGAATTTGTATTACAAATACAATTTTAAAATGTAAAACTTTGTTACTGTAGCTAGCTGTAAAGCGCATATGTAGTAATATGCTTGGAAAGTAGACCACAGCTGGAGACACCTCGTTATTTTTGGGGATATGTTTTTGACACGACATGTAGCAAGTAAAAGTGTGTGAACAGTTGCTAACTATCTGTAAATATCTTAAGCTAACTGGCTAATTAACTTAGCTAGCTGGCTAACTTTGGGGCGAAACAATTAACGTATGTACAGTTGGTTAGCTACCGCACCGCTCTTTGCTAGCAATCTTAATGCTCCCTTCAAAACTAGTAAAGTGTCTCCACTTAACAACCATATTATTCAGTGTTGTGGTCCATTTCAATTCAGTCAATTATAAATTGGAATTGGTATTTCAATTTACTTCCGGAATTGACTTAATTGAAATGGAATTGACCACATCCCTGGTTTTGCCATATTACACTCTTCAAACAGTTACTTCTACAAATACTTTATTGTAATTTTGTTATGAATATTGTCGTTGAATACGTTTTTTTTGTAGTTTTCTTACGCTAGTCTTTGTAGCTCTTCTGTATTTTTATGCATTTTAGATAATCCTTTTGGATCTTTCCAGACATTTTTGATAGAGCTTTTATTAAAACAGATAGCCCTATTCCACAAAGTTTAGAAAATTATTTTTGTATTATGCTGGCAGACTGGAATAAGGTGTAGATAATAATATGTTTTGTTTTTATTTGATTGCTCACCCAGTTTTAGAACGCTACGAAGTACTACATGTTATAGCACTTTTTCACAGACTGTTTCTCTGTTATTTACATGAGCATTTGATTTCAAGCCGGAGTCATTCCACCTCCAAAAAGCACAAGAAATAGGATTTCGCCATCCACCATCTCAGATTGTTCTGAAATCATTTGTAATCATTTGTATAGTTCGAAACGGATAAGATTTGCATTCCTGAAACATTATTTTGTTGAAATACACTACGTTACCAAAAATATTTGGACACAGGCTCGTTGGACATCTCATTCCAAAAAAATGGGTATTAATATGGAGTTGGTCTCCCCTTTGCTGCTATAACAGCCTCCACTCTTCTGGGAAGGCTTTCCACTAGATGTTGGAGTATTTCTGCAGGGTCTTGCTTCCATTCAGCCACGAGCATTAGTGAGGTTGGGCACTGATGTTGGGCGATTAGGCCTGGCTCGCAGTTGGCGTTCCAATTCATCCCAAAGGTGTTTGATGGAGTTGAGGTCAGGGCTCTGTGCTGGCCAATCCAAGTTTTTTCACACTGATCTTGACAAACCATTTCTGTATGGACCTCACTTTGTGCACGGGGGCATTGTCATGCTGAAACAGGAAAGGGCCTTCCCAAAACTGTTGCCCGAACCATGAAAAACAGCCCCAGACCATTATTCCTCCTCCACCCAACTTTACAGTTGGCACTATGCAGTGGGGCAGGTAGCGTTCTGCTGGCATCCGCCAATTGCAGATTCGTCCGTCAGACTGCCAGATGGTGAAGCGTGATTCATCACTCCAGAGAAAGCGTTTCCACTGCTCCAGAGTCCAATGGGGGTGGGCTTTACACCACTCCAGCCAACAAACAAACAAAATGCCAATGTTTGTCTATGGAGATTGCATGGCTATGTGCTCGATTTTATTCACCTGTCAGCAATGGGTGTGGCTGAAATAGCCGAATCCACTCATTTGAAAGGGTATCTACATACTTGTGCAATTTGATATCTGAGCAATTAGCTAATTGATTGTACCCAAGTTGTCCATTTTATTTTATATATAGAATTCCTATAATCTTCAATAAATATAGTACCTAATATCCGATTTAGACCATAATTTTTCCTAACAATGAGTAAGACGAGGAATCCAATCAAATGGTAAAAAGCTACCCACAGACACACCACGCCGATCCCACCCCAACAACCTGTATATAGTATCAGGTCTCTGTTTGACAAGTAGTATGGATCTGCTGCTTGGACTATTGCTTATTCATCATTTGTAATGTATTCCCTGTGAATCGGGTGAATTTTGTTCTGAGAAATTGGCCATTGAAGTCGCTTGCATTGTTTACAATAAATACGTTTTGCCAACTAGATGCTGTTGTTTCTGATGCTTTTATCCACTTTGCTGGTCTCTTGTGTTTGTTAAATGGATCACAACATTTTCTTTGCAACTTTGGGTAGAAAACCAATAGCTTTTGCTCATGATGAAAATACAGCATGATCATCCTCACAATAGAAACCAGTCCTCCATGAAAGTGATTCAGTTTGTCCTTCTCTTAGGCTTAACTTGTGTCCAGGAAACGGCCCCTTTGTGTGTTTTATTCCCTTAAAAAAAAAGGTATGGATTCGTTAGACCATCCCTTTAGAACAAGCAAACCATTAGTCTACATCAATTCTAATGGTTTCAATTGTAAAAGTCCCAAACACACACTATAGTGTTTTGCAAGTGTAATGGTATTGGGCTTGGTTGGGTTTAATGGTAAATGTCACTAATCACACTAAATATTAGGGATGCAACCGTACACAGTATGTTGTCGAACCGTTCGGTACGCCCCCTATGGGGTTCAATATGCACACGTGAACCGCGGAATTATGATATGCCTGTCATTTTCCTATAATTTCCGAAACTTGCTTATTGCGCTGCAGATTACAAGCACGTTGTAAATTCAGATCCACAGAACCAGACGCGCAGCTTGTGAACAGGCAAGGCAGGCAACTGCTTGGGGCCCCAGGCCGTTAGAGGGCTCCTGAAGGCTGACAGACTTTACTCCACAGCAATGTCTCAAAAGGTGGCAACCGCAGTGACCGCAACCCCCTCCCCCTTAAACAACCAATGGACGATTTTACAATGACATCTCAGTAGGAAACTGCCCTAAAGGGGACCCATGAAGAGAGGGGAAACTAAAAAATATATATTCTCTCAGCTCCAACGTGACAATGGCTAGCGAGACAGCGAGAAGCAAATTTGAAGAGGTACCGCTGTGTGGGACAATTTTGGATTCAGCATGCAATACGATGACGAGGGTAAGAAGACCATAAACAAACAAAGTCTGTAAGCATTGCTTTGCCACTGTCAGCTAGTCGAGTGGAAACACTCTCAAACATGATGTGTCATTTACGTGGCCATCACCCGGCCGTATCCCTTGCAAGTGGAGCTGGAGCAAGGAGAGTCCACTCGTTTGCGAAAATACAACAATCTCTCACTGCTGCCTTCCAACAACAATTTGCGACAAATTCAGAAAAACGTAAAGAAATAACAAAAGCAGTGGGGGTATTCATAGCCAATGATTTGCAGCCCCATTCGGTGGTTACTGACTCGGGATTTCGTCACTTCTTTTTTTTTTTTTTTTTTTTTACTGTGTTACAATGTCCCCTTCCCGCACACATTTTAGTAGCAAAGTAATTCTCAAACTCTATGAAACATCACGGAGAGAAATTGAAAACAAATTGATACAGACATCCTATCTAGCTCTCTCCACTGATAGTTGGACCTCCAGAGGAACTCAAAGCTCCCTCACTGTGACTGTTCACTATGTACTAGATTGGGAGATGAAGAGCTACGAGTTGCAAACTCATCCCTTGTATTAGAGTCATACAAACGTACACTTTACTTAAATACAAAGATACCGAAACCGTACCGTTACCGTTGCCCACAAACTGTGATACATATCAAACTGTGGGTCTATTGTAACGTCGCATCCCTACTAAATATGGAGATGTGTTTTTCAATACAATTATTAGAAAAGAACTGCCATGCAATGGTTTATAATTTCATTAGGGTTGTCACATTTTAGTCACAAACTCATTTCTCCATCAATGTTTTGGGCTTGTATGAAAAGTCTTTGAGAATTGCATCGGGATAGCCCTCTAGCCCTCTCTGAGAGAGGCCACTTGTTAGACTGTGCAAGGAGAGTTGGGTTGAAGCTTTAGGTTTATAAGAGAAGGACAAACTGAATGGCTTTCATGGAGGACTGGCTTGAATTGTGGGGATGATCGCACACTGTATTTTCATCAAGAGCCAAATCTATTGATTTTCTACCCAATGTTGCAGAGAAAATGTTGTGTTCCGTTTAATAAACACAACCGACCAGCAAAGTGGATAAAAGGGTGCAGTAGCAGGAACAGTGGAATCTAGTGGTAAAAACCTGGTACTTTCACACTGATTTATGGTAAATAATACAAGCGATTTCAATTAATAACAGGGGGAATAAAAACATAGGCAGATTTGCAGGAAATGCATTACAAACGATGAAGAAGCAATACAACAAACCGCAGCTTCATACTACTATTCAAACGTAAGAGAAATTATACTATATACAGGTTGTTGGGGTGGGGTTGGCGCCGGGGTCCATGGGTGGCTTTTTGACCTTTTTATTGGATTACTCATGTCTTACTCAGTGATGGGAAAAGTACCCAATTATCATACTTGAGTATAAGTAAAGATACCTTAACAGAAAATGACTCGAGTAATAGTCACCCAGTAATATACTACTTGAGTAAAAGTCTAAAGGTATTTGGTTTGAAATATACTTAAGTATCGAAAGTAAATGTAATTGCTAAAATATACTTAACTATCAAAAGTAAAAGTATACATAATTTCAAATTCCTTATATTAGGCAAACCAGACGGTACGATTTTTATTTTGGGATAGCCAGAGGCACGCTCCAACACACATCATTTACAAACTATTAATTTGTGTTTAGTGAGTCCGCCAGATCAGAGACAGTAAGGATGACATGGGATGTGAATTGGACCATTTTCCTGTCCTGCTAAGCATTCAAAATGTAATGAGTACTTTTGCATGTTAGGGAAAAAGTACATTATTTTCTTTAGGTATGTAGTGAAGTAAAAGTAGTCAAATATAAATAGTGAAGTTAAAGTACAGATTCTTCCAAAAACGACTTAAGTAAAAATACTTTAAACAACTACTTAAGTACTTTACACCACTGGTCTTACTCAGTGGTAGGAAGTTTGGTCCAAATCGAATGTTGGGTACTATACTGTATTTGTTGAATATTATGTGAATCCCACAAATCAAAAGGGTAAATTTGGGTGCACTCAAATTATGAGATTAATTTAAAACAAAATAATGTTTCAGGAATGCTATTCTATCTGTTAAACTACAGAAATGATTTCAGCACTATCTGAGATGGGTATCATGGCTTTCTGAAATAAAGTAAAGTATCTGTTTGAGTCATGAAGAAAATCCACATTTCTAAAATGATGGCTGTCAAAAATAAACAGCTTTTCCTTTAGTTTGAAGCAAATTGATCAGGATCATCAAACTTTTAATTGATTAACCCAAAAACTCCAGGATTCTTTGCACAGTCACATAGAATGTATCCTATTTGTAATCATTTATAGCAGTGGAAAGATGCTGAAGCACCAGCAAGGTGAATGTAGGACAACTCGTTGGTGGAAGGCAGGTGGTGAACGTACAGAGGCTACAGTAGATGTTGTTTGGGTTGGATTCTGCCATATGCAAGGTCCAATGAAGCGTGGGACCAACAGGTGTCCATTGGCCTTTTTAGAAATGTTTCCTTCCTAACACCGACAACCCCCCCCCCCCCCCCCTCGACTTTTCATTTCTTCAGCAGATAACCATAACAATTGTTAATCTTCACAAACTTTGCTCTGGCTGAGAGAATCCCAAAAGTTAACTCACTACTAAAACAAACGCTCCGTATCCCACCCTTCTCACCTGCATGCCTTCTAATACTTGATTTCTTTTGCCTTTTCCTAACCTCTATTTCTGTTAGCTGTTGTACATTTCAGGTACCTGTTTTTCTCTTTCTCAGAGGCCACGCGTGGGTCTGCTGTAAAACGATTTTCTATCTCATTTGCGCGACACCCAACCAATGGTATGTTTGCTTTTGTTAATTAAGATGCATCCTTACCTCATCCCTGTTGTCATTTTGGTCTGGATAGAATCTTCCCTCCTCATGAGATCCTCTGCTAGCGTCAAAGCAGTGCACATGGAATGTGATCCTAAACATTGAGACTTCTGAATGCTCATGCAGCCCTCCAAGACCATGTGCTTCTTTTGTTCGCCTGAAAATTCCTCCTGTTTGTCACCCTATAGTTTAGGATTACATGGAGTTATTTTGTGACTAGCTAGACCTGTCCCCTGCTTATCTGTCCATTTTAATAGTCCCAGTGCTGTAGTTTGTTTGGTTTGAATATGGCCTTCAATTTTTTTTCTTGATGACTTTTGTTGTGTCGGAGTTGGGTGACTGTATCACAACAATGTTGCCAATCTAAATGTTCCTTTAGACGTATGGCAAATAGTTATACCGTTGATCTAGTCAAATACGATAATGCTGCTAATCTAGTCATACGGTAATGCTGCTAATCTAGTCAAATACAGTAATGCTGCTAATCTAGTCAAATACGGTAATGCTGCTAATCTAGTCATGCGGTAATGCTGCTAATCTAGTCAAGTACGGTAATGCTGCTAATCTAGTCAAGTACGGTAATGCTGCTAATCTAGTCAAGTACGGTAATGCTGCTAATCTAGTCAAGTACAGTAATGCTGCTAATCTAGTCAAAGGTAGTAATCCTGCTAGTCTATGGCAAATATAGCAATGCTTTTAGTCTATGGCAAATATAGTAATGCTGCTAATCTAGTCAAATGTAGTAATGCTGTTAATCTAGGTCACTATAGTAATGCTGTTAATCTAGGTCACTATAGTAATGCTACAAATCTAGTCAAATATAGCAATGCTGCTAATCTAGTCAAATGTAGTAATGCTGCTAATCTAGTCAAATGTAGTAATGCTGTTAATCTAGGCCACTATAGTAATGCTGTTAATCTAGGTCACTATAGTAATGCTACAAATCTAGTCAAATATAGCAATGCTGTTAATCTAGGCCACTATAGTAATGCTGTTAATCTAGGTCACTATAGTAATGCTACAAATCTAGTCAAATATAGCAATGCTGCTAATCTAGTCAAATGTAGTAATGCTGTTAATCTAGGTCACTATAGTAATGCTGCTAATCTAGGTCACTATAGTAATGCTGCTAATCTAGTCAAATGTAGTAATGCTGCTAATCTAGGCCACTTAGTAATGCTGCTAATCTAGTCAAATGTAGCTATAGTATCTATTGTACTTTTATATTTTTTTATGTAAAGGCAACTTTTTAAATCAATGTGATATCTGGGATTAATATTTTCTTACATTTGGGCTGCATAAACCTGTCAGTCACCTCAGCTTGTGGTTAACGCAGTAATTTTGATGCAACAAAATATGATTTTGTATTTAAAGTACGTTCTTTGTACATTAAACCAATTTGCACTAATTTGATCATTTTGGATTATCGTTTTTTTTCTGCTTTTCTAAATGGGTCAGTCTTTTCCGGTATGTTCTGTGGTAAGTGTTTATTATATTTAATTTACCCATTTTATATCTTGTCTGAACGTTGTTTGGTGTTTTTAGTTCATATAGATTTCTGTTGTGTATAGTTCAGCTTCCTTTTTATCTTTCTCAGTTTTCAGTCTCGACCTCCACAGTCTCTTAAACGTAGACGTCCCTGTTTTCTCCTTTCCTCAGACCCTTGGCTATGGAAATACCTTGAGTAGCTGTGTGCTTTAGTCCTGCCCCTCAGAACACTTTTGCTCATGAAAATTATATTTCTATTTGGTGCTGTTGACAGGTGCTATCTATGATAAATAATCTAAGCCACAGCCATACAGTACATGTCCTACAGTCCAAAAAGGTTTAGTATATTTATTGATAAAATATTAAGATTTGGTATCATTGTTACTGTGAATTTCAAGCATCTACAGTACCAGTCAAATGTTTGGACACACCTACTCAAGAATCTTTCTTTATTTTTACTATTTTCTACATTGTAGAATAATAGTGAAGACATCAAAACCATGAAATAACACATTGGGAATCATGTAGTAACCAAAAAAGTGTTAAACAAATCAAAATATATTTTAGGTTCTTCAAAGTAGCCACCCTTTGCCTTGCTGACAGCATTGCTCCATCTCGGCATTCTCTCAACCAGCTTTGCCTGGAATGCTTTGAGTAGGTGTGTCCAAACTTTTGACTGGTACTTTATATATTTACTTAATATACAGTTGAAGTCGGAAGTTTATATACACTTAGGTTGGAGTCATTAACTCGTTTTTCAACCACTCCACAAATTTCTTGTTAACAAACCATAGTTTTGGCAAGTCGGTTAGGACATCTACTTTGTGCATGACACAAGTAATTCTTCCAACAATTGTTTACTGACAGATTATTTCACTTATAATTCACTGTATTCCAGTGGGTCAGAAGTTTACATACAATAAGTTGACTGTGCCTTTTTAACAGCTTGGAAAATTCAAAAAAATTGTCATGGCTTTATAAGCTTCTGATGGGCTAATTGATATCATTTGAGTCAATTGGAGGTGTACCTGTGGATGCATTTCAAAGCCTACCTTCAAACTCAGTGCCTCTTTTCTTGACATCATGGGAAAATCAAAAGATATCAGCCAAGACCTCAGAAAATAAATTGTAGACCTCCACAAATCTGGTTAATCCTTGGGAGCAATTTCCAAATGCCTGAAGTTACCACGTTCATCTGTACAAACAATAGTACGCAAGTATAAACACCATGGGACCACGCAGCCGTCATACCACTCAGGAAGGAGACGCGTGCTGTCTCCTAGAGATGAACGTACTTTGGTGCGAAAAGTGCAAATCAATCCCAGAACAACAGCAAAGGAACTTGTGAACATACTGGAGGAAACGGGTACAAAAGTATCTATATCCACAGTCAAACGAGTCCTATATTGACAACCTGAAAGGCCGCTCAGCAAGGAAGAAGCCACTGCTCCAAAACCGCCATAAAAAAGCCAGACTACAGTTTGCAACTGCACATGGGGACAAAGATCGTACTTTTTGGAGAAATGTTCTCTGGTCTGATGAAACAAAAATATAACTGTTTGGCCATAATGACCATCATTATGTTTTGAGGAAAAAGGGTAAGGCTTGCAAGCCGTAGAACACCATCCCAACCGTGAAGCACGGGGGTGGCAGCGTCATGTTGTGGTGGTGCTTTGCTGCAGGAGGGACTGGTGCACTTCACAAAATAGGTGGCATCATGAGGTAGGAAAATGATGTGGATATATTGAAGCAACATCTCAAGATATGAGTCAGGAAGTTAAAGCTTGGTCGCAAATGGGTCTTCCAAATGGACAATGACCCCAAGCATACTTCCAAAGTTGTGGCAAAATGTCTTAAGGACCACAAAGTCAAGGTATTGGAGTGGCCATCACAAAGCCTTGGCCTCAATCCTATAGAACATTTGTGGGCAGAACTGAAAAAGCGTGTGCGAGCAAGGTTGTCTACAAACCTGACTCAGTTACAGCAGCTCTGTCAGGAGGAATGGGCCAAAATTCACCCAACTTACTGTGGAAGGCTACCCGACACGTTTGACCCAAGTTAAACAATTTAAAGGCAATGCTACCAAATACTAATTGAGTGTAAGTAAACTTCTGACCCACTGGGAATGTGATGAAATAAATCATTCTCTCTACTATTATTCTAACATTTCACATTCTTAAAATAAAGTGGTGATCCTAACTGACCTAAAACATAGAATTTTAACTAGGATTAAATGTCAGGAATTGTGAAACTGAGTTTAAATGTATTTGGCTAAAGTGTATGTAAACTTCCGACTTCAACTGTATATTTCTTGTTATAGGGAAAATTAGAAGTTTAATAAGAAAGGGGGATGAACCAATCTATACCTTTTCCTGAGGGATCATATAGTGTAACTACTGTGTTATACATCCCTGCAAATAATATCTTCACATTTGGCCAACAAATAAGGTTTTATTGCTAAAGGAACTTTGTTCAAATCTAATATTTTTTATATCAATTTACATCGTATCTCAAAATGTGTCTTTCTACAGAGTACTGAGGTTTTTCATCCATGGTGTGTTAGACTCATTGGGGAGGGGGGGTATTCATACAAATAAATTTGGTTATTACTTAAAATAATAAGCTCAATTGAGTTTAGTTATATATTTAGCAAACATATTTTGTTCTATGAATTGCCTCAATGACATGCAAATGGGGAAGATTTTGATGCTGTTATTAGTGATCATAAAAATGTCCCCTTTTGCCCTCCGTTGTATTAACCAGAGAAGCCATGCTCATTGTAACATACTAACCGAAAAATGTTTTCTGCATCATCACCTTTGTCTGCAGTGTCTCAGACACACTTATTTGTGCTTTGGTGTTACTGTAATGCCTAAATATTATTTTCTCAGTTACTTGTTACCTTCTCAGCTGTCAAATTCGACATACTTTGGAAACTGAATCTACCACAGCTTTTTGTCGTGAAAATACACACTAATGTTAAAAACCTGAAGTATTATTTATATATTAATGCAATAATTTTGAAAATAAGTATATCTAACCAATTCCAATTGTATACAGTGCATTCGGGAAAGTATTCAGACCCCTTGACTTTTTACACATATTGTTACGTTACAGCCTTATTCTAAAATGTATTTAAATGTTTTCCCCTTCATCAATCTACACAATACCCCATGATGACAAAGCAAAAACAGGTTTTTAGACATTTTTGCAAATATATTAAAAAGAAAAAACGGAAATATTACATTTACATAAGTATTCAGACCCTTTACTCAGTACTTTGTTGAAGCACCTTTGACAGTGATTACAGCCTAGTCTTCTTGGGTATGACGCTACAAGCTTGGCACACCTGTATTTGGGGAGTTTCTCCCATTCTTCTCTGCAGATCCTTTCAAGCTCTGTCATGTTGGAAGGGGAGCGTCGCTGCACAGCTATTTTCAGGTCTCTCCAAAGATGTTCAATCGGGTTAAAGTACAGGCTTGGCCTAGGCCGCTCAAGGACTCCTGCATTGTCTTGGCTGTGTGCTTAGGGGGGTTGTCCTTTTGGAAGGTGAACCTTAGCCCCAGTCTGAGGTCATGAGCGCTCTGGAGTAGGTTTTCATAAAGAATATCTCTCTTTCATCAAGGATCTCTTCATCAAGGATCTCTCTGTACTCCGTTCATCCTTCCCTCAATCTTGACTAGGCTCCCAGTCCCTGCTGCTGAAAAGCAGATGCTGCCACCGCCATGCTTCACCGTAGAGATGGTGCCAGGTTTCCTCCAGATGTGACGCTTGGCATTCAGGCCAAAGAGTTCAATCTTGGTTTCATCAGACCAGAGAATCTTGTTCCTCATGGTCTGAGAGTCTTTGCGTGCCTTTTGGTAAACTCCAAGCCGACTATCATGTGCCTTTTACTGAGGAGTGGCTTCCATCTGGTCACTCTACCATAAAGGCCTGATTGGTGGAGTGCTGCAGAGATGGTTGTCCTTCTGGAAGGTTCTCCCATCTCCACAGAGGAACTCTGGAGTGCTGCCTGAGTGACCATCGGGTTCTCGATCACCTCCCTGACCAAGGCTCTTTGCTCAGTTTGGCCGCGCGACCAGCTCTTGGGAGAGTCTTAGTGGTTCCAAACTTCATCCATTTAAGAATGATGGCGGCCACTGGGGACCTTCTATGCTGCAGAAATGTTTTGGTACCCTTCCCCAGATCTGTTCTTTGACACAATCCTGTCCCGGAGCTCTACGGACAATTCCTTTGACCTCATGCCTTGGTTTTTGCTCTGACATGCACTGTCAACTGTGCTGACCTTATATAGACAGGTATGTGCCTTTCCAAATGTTTTCCAATCAATTGAATTTACCGCTGGTGGACTCCAATCAAGTTGTAGACACTTCTCAAGGGTGATAAATGGAAACAGGAAGCACCTGAGCTCAATTTTGAATCACATAGCAAAGAGTCTGAACACTTATGTAAATAAGGTATTTCTGTTTGTTATTTTGAATACATTTTTTTTTTTTTAAATCTAGCAACCTGTTTTCGCTTTGTCATTATGAGGTATTGTGTGTAGATTGAGGACTTTTTTTTAAATTTAATACATTTTTGGTTTAAGGCTGTAATGTAACACAATGTGGGAATAGTCAAGGGGTCTGAATTCACTGTATTACCCACAGTCACTAATCGATTACCACTTAAGAATAATGCTAGAGCCGCCAAAGAGCAAGCCAAGTGGACAAAGAGATGAAACCAGAAAAAAGAAAGTAGCCCCATATTATTTTGTATGTATTGTCATTTCTAAAATGTCTAAAATAGTTGCCATGTACATTAATGCCATTTTCTTACATTATGGTATTTTATTAAATGTGCATTATGCAGATATCGCTCCACCATTTCCTGGTTGCTAAAATTCTAATAGTTCTCCTAATTTCAGTTTATGGCAAAACAAGCAATGTATAGAGAATCATTGTACCATCTAAACCGCTGTCAATAACCAAAAATATTGTATTTTCAGCTTGTTTGAAGCTGGTGTACAAAACGGAAAGTTAAAACATGCAAAAATGTAACTTAAGAACAGGAATCATACAAATGGCACACAGAACAGATCTACCGCTTCTCGCTTTCCAATGAGAGTGATAGATCTATAACTCATATTTTTATGCAAATTTCATCAGGTTGCCCAAAATGTTATAACTTGTAGCTTTTAAATCAAACGTATTTTTTTTTTTTTAAAGAGTTTTCTCCTGAACGATATTGTGGTGTTTGTTAGACCACTTTGTTCAATCTCGCCACAACGTCCATCAAATGCTTTAGGGCTATATAAACCAAACTGTAATCCCAACTAGGTTAAGTTAACATTCACTCTTGTGTTTCTTCTCATCCTGGCTGTGACAGTCGTGATGGGTATTGCTTTCAGTGGGATATACTTTGTGTCATACATCTGCCTGCATCCTACAGTATTCACCTCAATCAGATCTGATTTTTGTCGGTAGTCTTTTATTTTGTTTGCTGTCACTTGGAGATAATGGAAGCATTGTGATTTTTTTGTCTGCCGATTTTCAAATAATACAATGTTCTCTGTTATGAGTCTCCGGAGGGCTTGTAGTGTTCTCCGTATTGTCGGCTTATCATCTGGAGGCGTTTCCACCCTCTAGGTTTTGAGCTGTACTCCATGGTTCCGTCCATATGCCCCCTGGAGACCCTGCACAACTCGCTGTCGCTGAAACAGATAGACGACTTCCTGGCTTCCATCGCTGCGTCCCATGAGTCACTCCTGGACATCTCTGCCTCCTCCCCAGGTACGTATCGCTGCTCATCGTACAGTACAAATTATCAGCGGTAATTTGTTGCCGCTCGCATCTCAATGTCTTTTTTTTTTGTGTTCGACAGCTGCGAAGAAAACTCCTTTGAACACTTACACTCCTGCAAAGATATTGCCCTGCCCTTTCACGCAAGGCAAGAAAAATGTGGACAAGGCTGTAACTGGTAAACGATTTAGTGTTGATTACCCATCACTTGCTATAGTAGTACTGTAACTAATAGGCTTGCTCTGTTTATGTACTCTTTATTTGACCATTCTTTGGGCTATTCCAGCACTATAGATGTGACATAAGTAATAAAGCAAATACGCTTTTTGCTCCTGAGTGGTGCAGTGGTCTGCGGCACTACTTCTCAGTGCTAGAGGCGTCACTACAGACCCTGGTTTGATTTCAGGCTGTATCACAACCGGCCGTGATTGGGTGTCCCATAGGGCGGGGCGCAATTGGCACAGCGTCGTCCGGGTTTGGCCAGGGTAGGCCGTCACTGTAAATAAGAATTTGTTCTTAACTGACTTGCCTAGTTAAATAAATAAAAAATGGATGTGACATGAAATGTACAAGATTTCAGGGGAGACTGAACTTATTAGAAAAAAGTCTGAGTTTGTACGTCTTTTAGAATGAAAGGCTTGACTGAACACAAAAACAAAAATGTTGAAAAGATTGTCTTGCATTATGACTTTGGAGAGGAGAAGTGACGATTATGGATGTGACACTCTCCGTTATGGATGTGACACTGAAACAGTCAGATTTCTTGATCAAAATCTATCGTACTGTAACACAAGTGTTGTCATCTGGAATGTTTTTTAGAATGTCAACAGAAGTGGAACTACATAATTATGGTACAGAATACTGAATAGTATTCTGCACCATAGGCTAATAATGCAAGGCAACACTCCGAACAGAGTATTTCAATAAAAAATAAAATAAAAATAATAATAATAATAATCAATGACCATTACTAGTTGAATGTAGACATGAGATTATTTTTTATTCTATAAAAAAAAAAAAAAAATCTTAAGGGTGGATCAGCTTTAATATTGCGGATAGATTGTAGCTTCCATCAAAGTAATTGTCTGCATAATTTCCAATCTCCCATATATTTTCGGGGTGAATATATTTATATATACACTACCGTTCGAACGTTTGGGGTCACTTAGAAATGTCCTTGTTTTTGAAAGAAAAGCAATTTTTTTTTGTCCATTTTAAAATAACATCAAATTGATCAGAAATACAGTGTAGACATCGTTAATGTTGTAAATGACTATTGTAGCTGGAAACTGCAGATTTTTTTATGGAATATCTACATAGGGGTTACAGAGGCCCATTATCAGCAACCATCACTCCTGTGTTCAAATGGCACATTGTGTTAGCTAATCCAAGTTTATCATTTTAAAAGGCTAATTGATCATTAGAAAACCCTTTTGTAATTATTTTAGCACAGCTGAAAACTGTTGTTCTGATTTAAAGAAGCAATACAACTGGCCTTCTTTAGACTAGTTGAGTATCTGGAGCATCAGCATTTGTGGGTTCGATTACAGGCTCAAAATGGCCAAAAACAAAGAACTTTCTTCTGAAACTCGTCAGTCTATTCTTGTTCTGAGAAATTAAGGCTATTCCATGCGAGAAATTGCCAGGAAACTGAAGAACTCGTACAACGCTGTGTACTACTCCCTTCACAGAACAGTGCAAACTGCCTCTAACCAGATTGAAAGAGGAGTTGGAGGCCCCGGTGCACAACTGAGCAAGAGGACAAGTACATTAGCGTGTCTAGTTCGAGAAACAGATGCCTCCCACAAGTCCTTAACTGGCAACTTCATTAAATAGTACCCGCAAAACACCAGTCTCAACGTCAACAGTGAAGAGGTGACTCAGGGATGCTGGCCTTCTAGGCAGAGTTGCAAAGAAAATCTCAGACTGGCCAATAAAAAGAAAAGATTAAGATGGGCAAAAGAACAGACACCGGACAGAGGAACTCTGCCAGCATCCCGGATTTCTATTTGCCATATATTTTTCAACTGTACTGTGATGTTTCACTAAAGTTCTGAACCTTTCTATTCTCATAGTTTCTACAGATTGTAAATTAAAGATAAACATTTTTGCTAAAATAATTCTTATATTATTGATCGATTGACTAACTATTCAAATCACCCTGTATTGCTATCTGCAGCGTTAGCTCTAGGTAAATGTTGCATTTCTTCAGCCATTCCTAGACATGTGACCAAAAATGAGCTACATATGGACAATACCAAAATAAATGATCTAATGACTCTGCCTCCTTGCAGCAAAATCTGCAGAGCTGGGAAGGTTGTATCCCCTATATAAACTCAGCAAAAAAAGAAACGTCCTCTCACTGTTAACTGCGTTTATTTTCAGCAAACTTGACATGTGTAAAGATTTGTATGAACATATCAAGATTCAACAACTGAGACATAAACTGAACAAGTTCCACAGACAGGTGACTAACAGAAAAGGAATAATGTGTCCCTGAACAAAGTGGGGGTGTCAAAAGTAACAGTCAGTATCTGGTGTGGCCACCAGCTGCATTAAGTACTGCAGTGCATCTCCTCTTAATGGACTCAACCAGATTTGCCAGTTCTTGCTGTGAGATGTTACCTCACTCTTCCACCAAAGCACCTGCAAGTTCCTGGACATTTCTGGGGGGAATGGCCCTAGCCCTCACCCTCCGATCTAACAGGTCCCAGACGTGCTCAATGGGATTGAGATCCGGGGTCTTCGCTGGCCATGGCAGAACACTGACATTCCTGTCTTGCAGAAAATCACGCACAGAATGAGGAGTATGGCTGGTGGCATTGTCATGCTGGAGGGTCATGTCAGGATGAGCCTGCAGGAAGGGTACCACGAGGGAGGAGGATGTCTTCCCTGTAATGCACAGTGTTGAGATTGCCTGCAATGACAAGCTCAGTCTGATGCTGTGACACACCGCCCCAGACCATGACGGACCCTCCACCTCCAAATCGATCCCGCTCCAGAGTACAGGCCTCGGTGTAACGCTCATTCCTTCGACTATAAACCAGAATCCGACCATCACCCCTGGTGAGACAAAACCGCGACTCGTCAGTGAAGAGCACTTTTTGCCAGTCCTGTCTGGTCCAGCGACGGTGGGTTTGTGCCCATTGGCGACGTTGTTGCCGGAGATGTCTGTTGAGGACCTGCCTTAGAATAGGCCTACAAGCCCTCAGTCCAGCCTCTCTCAGCCTATTGCGGACAGTCTGAGCACTGATGGAGGGATTGTGCATTCCTGGTGTAACTCGGGCAGTTGTTGCGATCCTGTAACTGTCCCGCAGGTGTGATGTTCAGATGTACCGATCCTGTGCAGGTGTTGTTACACGTAGCCGATGAGCAGGGATCCTGGGCAACCTTCTTTTGTTTTTTTTCAGAGTCAGTAGAAAGGCCTTTTTAGTGTCCTAAGTTTTCATAACTGTGACCTTAATTTGCTTACCGTTTTAAGCTGTTAGTGTCTTAATGACCGTTCCACGTTCATTAATTGTTTATGGTTCATTGAACAAGCATGGGAAACAGTGTTTAAACACTTTACAATGAAGATCTGTGAAGTTATTTGGATTTTTACGAATTATCTTTGAAAGACAGTGTCCTTATAAAGGGACGTTTCTTTTTTTTTGCTGAGTTTATATAACATCCTGTTGGTTGTAATGATTTATATTGAAAAAATCCAAAGTTTTGAATCAGGCGTCGTTTTGTATGTCAATTCATAAACCCTGTGCCATGGAATTGGTACATCGAATCTCTTCCCAACTATTTAGCAATTTATATTGCACAGCTGTCAGAGTTCCTTACTTTTTCCCCCTTTCACTTGCCTCTTCCATTTTTTGCAGTCATGCTGCAATTAGTTGGTTGTAATAGACATGAGATTATTTGTATTACACCTTTTCTGAAATATTGTGTTAAAATAGACATATGCAAATTAAGCTATTTGGTATTTTGGGGGGGATCCCCACTAGCTGTTGGAAAAGCAGCAGCTACTCTTCCTGGGGTCCACACAAAACATGAAACATGACATAATACAGAACATTAATAGACAAGAACAGCTCAAGGACAGAACTATATCAATTTTAAAAAGGCACACGTAGCCTACATATCAATACATACACAAACTATATAGGTCAAATGGGGGAGAGGCGATGTGAGGTTTTGCTTTATCTGTTTTTTGACGTGGGCCTACTGTTAGTCTGCACTCCAAAATATTTTCTTTAAACAGGATAATTAGGAACGTAGTTTCATTCTGAAATGATTGACAATTTTTTTCTCAGGTTGACCTTCCGCTGGAACCTTTTTCCTTATTATTCAGTCACAATGTTCTTGTGAATGGAGAATGCCAAGTTGAAACATCTGAAAGCTCAGTAACAGCTGGAGATTAAGTCTACAATTTGAGATGAACTGAAGTCCATTTCACCAGCGGGGTGAGCTATGCTCATTGCGCTTCCTTTTCTCCTTCACAGGGATCAGCTCATCGCCCACCAAAGATCCCCGGTCTGGCCCTGCCGACCCTTCCCCAAACGCTGCAGCCGGGGATAAAGCATCCCAGCCGTCCCCTTCTCAGCCCACCACAGAAAGCCAAGCAGCCCTGAAATCCTCCTCTGAGGACCTGGAACCTCCTGCTGGACTCTCAGCCACCCAGAACCCAGCAACTCAACACGCCTACAAAGACAAACTGGAAGCCTCAACCCCTGACAAATGGGTCAAGCAGACTCTGCAACATGATGCCCAAAGTTGCAAAGTGCCACCACAAACCCAGAGTGGTGACGTGTCACCACAATCCCCTGCCCAAGGTGCACCAAGTGGCAAAGTCCCTTCAAAGAAACCTACCCAAGATAACCTGACTTGTAAAATGTCCCCACACTCACCTTCCAAAGAAATCCAGAGTGGTAAAGTGTTAACACAAACGTTAACCCAGGATGCACCAAGTGGTAAAATAACACCACAAGCCCCTTCCCTAGACCCCACAGAAAAGGGGTCCAAGACTTCACCCCATGACAAAGTTCACCAGGGACTGAATTCTAAAGATACTTTTGGAGAAGGTGCCATGTCTTTGACCACCAGCAAGGAAAGGGAGGCAAAGCTGGACTCCAAATAAACAAATGTTCTGTTCAAGGTCAAAACAGTGTTGCAATTGTTACATAATTAGAATTAGATTAACCAGAAATCACAATCTCGTCTAGACCAGGGTTATTTGTTACAAAATGTTACTATTTTAGCTGAGTTTACAACATGATATTTTCATGAAGTTTCAATGTTTCTGGGGAGGGTGTCACTGTTGCACAGTGTGTGTAAAAGGCACACTTACCTAAGACATGCAATGTGTTTGTGATTGTCTCTGCTACTGTATGACTGCTTCCTATTTGATTCACCTGTTGCTAGCGTCTTGTATATTTTAATGTAATGCCGATGTATAGAATTTAAATGTTGAATATTCTGCTGCCTACATCTCGCTGGATTCCAGAACTGAGACTAATGGAATGGATGTTCTGGCTCATCTTGAGCCTGCAAGGTCCAAGCTATGTTTTTAAAGGGTCAGATAAAATATACCTGTTTCCTGTACAGGGTACATATGTTTTTCACCTATATTTTCTGAGCTTGCACTTCATTTGCCATTCATGAAACTGGAATCGGAAGTGTCTGCCTTGTGCACACTATAATGACCATCGTGTTCACTCTTTATTACATTGTAATCAAACATAATTGTTGTGTGTATATATATATATTCAGAATAAAAATTCAGGGAAAATCCTACTCTTTGGTTTTAACTGTCACTTTATTAGTTCTTTACTACAAGCTGTACTTGTTGTTGTGCAACAACTGTCATTAATGGGTCTATTTGTCTGTGAAAAGCATTCTATTTTTTTGGTATGAGAGGTACAATTATGGAAATATTCCTCTAGATAATGTTATTCCCACAGTATATATGTGTTAGTAGGGGAAACAAGATTACACTGTATTACACAAAACATTTAGCAGGCCTATACATTGGAGTAATGATGACAGTTAAGGTGTGAAAGGTAAAGGATATGGGAGATGATCAGACCTGGGCTCAATCTGTATTTGATTATTTGTTATTTAAATACTCACACCAAAATAATGTGGCCTGAATCAAGTACACTGCTCAAAAAAATAAAGGGAACACTTAAACAACACAATGTAACTCCAAGTCAATCACACTTCTGTGAAATCAAACTGTCCACTTAGGAAGCAACACTGATTGACAATAAATTTCACATGCTGTTGTGCAAATGGAATAGACAACAGGTGTAAATTATAGGCAATTAGCAAGACACCCCCAATAAAGGAGTGATTCTGCATGTGGTGACCACAGACCACTTCTCAGTTCCTATGCTTCCTGGCTGATGTTTTGGTCACTTTTGAATGCTGGCGGTGCTCGCACTCTAGTGGTAGCATGAGACGGAGTCTACAACCCACACAAGTGGTGCAGCTCATCCAGGATGGCACATCAATGCAAGCTGTGGCAAGAAGGTTTGCTGTGTCTGTCAGCGTAGTGTCCAGAGCATGGAGGCGCTACCAGGAGACAGGCCAGAACATCAGGAGACGTGGAGGAGGCCGTAGGAGGGCAACAACCCAGCAGCAGGACCGCTACCTCCGCCTTTGAGCAGGAGGAGCACTGCCAGAGCCCTGCAAAATGACCTCCAGCAGGCCACAAATGTGCATGTGTCAGCATATGGTCTCACAAGGGCTCTGAGGATCTCATCTCGGTACCTAATGGCAGTCAGGCTACCTCTGGGGAGCACATGGAGGGCTGTGCGGCCCTACAAAGAAATGCCACCCCACACCATGACTGACCCACCGCCAAACCGGTCATGCTGGAGGATGTTGCAGGCAGCAGAACGTTCTCCACGGCGTCTCCAGACTCTGTCACGTCTGTCACATGTGCTCAGTGTGAACCTGCTTTCATCTGTGAAGAGCACAGGGCGCCAGTAGCAAATTTGCCAATATTGGTGTTTTCTGGCAAATGCCAAACGTCCTGCACGGTGTTGGGCTGTAAGCACAACCCCCACCTGTGGACGTTGGGCCCTCATACCACCCTCATGGAGTCTGTTTCTGACCGTTTGAGCAGACACATGCACATTTGTGGCCTGCTGGATGTCATTTTGCAGGGCTCTGGCAGTGCTCCTCCTGCTCAAAGGCGGAGGTAGCGGTCCTACTGCTGGGTTGTTGCCCTTCTACGGCCTCCTCCACGTCTCCTGATGTACTGGCCTGTCTCCTGGTAGCGCCTCCATGCTCTGGACACTACGCTGACAGACACAGCAAACCTTCTTGCCACAGCTCGCATTGATGTGCCATCCTGGATGAGCTGCACTACCTGAGCCACTTGTGTGGGTTGTAGACTCCGTCTCATGCTACCACTAGAGTGAAAGCACCGCCAGCATTCAAAAGTGACCAAAACATCAGCCAGGAAGCATAGGAAATGAGAAGTGGTCTGTGGTCACCACCTGCAGATACACTCCTTTATTGGGGTTGTCTTGCTAATTGCCTATAATTTCTACCTTTTGTTTATTCCATTTGCACAACAGCATGTGAAATTTATTGTCAATCAGTGTTGCTTCCTAAGTGGACAGTTTGATTTCACAGAAGTGTGATAGACTTGGAGTTACATTGTGTTGTTTAAGTGTTCCCTTTATTTTTTTGAGCAGTGTACTTCTATTGGAAGTATTTTCTAATCATTTCCTATAAATATCCTACTGCTTAAAAGTATTTTCCAATACTTATTTAAAATACCTTGGTTAAATGCATCGGAGTGTATTTAAGTCAGCGTATTTGAGTATTTCCAATATTAATAATTTACATTTAGCAGACACTTTTAGCCAAAGCGACTTCGTCATGCATGCATTCATTTTATGTATGGGTGGTCCCGGGAATATTCAACTATTTGTCTTTTCAAAATAAATCTAAATATCAAAGTACTTAACCCCAAATGTCTTTGAAAGTAATTGATACCCTAAATCAGGAATCATCAACTAGATTCAGCCATGGGCCAATTTTGATGTTGAGCGGATGGTCGGTGGTCCGGAACTTAATAATAAAATAATAAATTTGAACTGACCGCAAAGAAGCCTAAACCGATAATACATAATCATTTCAAACCTTGATTACATTTGGGAGCATTGTTCTGCGGAAACATTGTCCTGCCATCTTTCACACGGGACGTTAAAACGGGTGTCCTGACTCTGTGGTCATTCAAAATCCCATAGAGCTTATTGTAAGAGTAAGGGTGTTCACACCGGTGGCATGGGTAAATTCCCAACCTGGCCACATTCCATCATGGCCACCTAATCATCCCCCTCATTCCTAATTGGCATAGATCACTCCTCACCTCTCCACCTGAGAGCTGATGTGTGGTGAACGTTCTGGCACAAAAATGGTCGTCGTGCATCACTGAGGTGGGTGCTACACAATTGATGGTGGATGAGGTGAGTTTGCAAAGTGCTTTGAGTACCTCAGTTAGTAGAAAAGTGCTATATAAACCCAATCGATTATTATTTGTATACCGCAGCATTCGGAAAGTATTTAGACCCCTTGACTTCTTCCACATTTTGTTACGTTACAGCCTTATTCTAAAAAGGATTGAATCGTTTTTTTCTCCTCAATCTACATACGATACCCCATAATGTCTAAGCAAAAACAGTTTCTTAGAAATGTAGCAAATTTATTTTTTTAAATATATAAAATTATTCAGACCCTTTACGCAGTACTTTGTTGAAGCATCTTTGGCAACGTCAAGTCAGCAAAGGAACTAAGGTTACTCATAGTGTTGACACAAGTGCGTCTCATGTAAAACCCTTGGGGTACAGATACCGTGAGAACAAGGTTCAAGGAAGATGAGACCATTGAGTCCAGCTGACATTAGTTAGCTAGTGAGTAGGAGACCACAGCATAGCTATTTGCCAGCTTTAGGTAGCTAGCTCCAAAGAAACTCAGATTGCAAGGAAAGTATTCAGACCCCTTCCCTTTTTCCACATTTTGTTACATTACAGCCTTATTCTAAAGTGGATTTTTAAAAAAATAAAAAAAAATCCCATCAGTCTACACACAATACTCCATAATGGAAGAAGTTTGGAAACACCAATACTCTTCCTAGAGCTGGCCGCCCGGCAAAACGGCGCAATCGGGGGAGAAGGGCCTTGGTCAGGGAGGTGACCAAGAACCCGATGGTCTCTCTGACAGAGCTCCAGAGTTCCTCTGTGGAGACTAGAGAACCTTCCAGAAGACAACCATATCTGCAGCACTCCACCAATCAGGCCTTTATGGTAGAGTGGCCAGACAGAAGCCACTCCTCAGTAAAAAGTACATGACAGCCCGCTTGGAGTTTGCCAAAAAGGCACCTAAAGGACTCTTAGACCATGAGAAACCAGATTATCTGGTCTGATGAAACCAAGATTGAACTATTTGGCCTGAATGCCAAGCGTTACGTCTGCAGGAAACCTGGCACCATCCCTACGGTGAAGCATAGTGGTTGTGAGCATCATGCTGTGGGGATGTTTTTCAGCGGTAGGGACTGGGAGACTAGTCAGGGTTGAGGGAAAGATGAATGGAGCAAAGTACAGAGAGATCCTTGATGAAAACCTGTTCCAGAGCGCTAAGGACCTCAGACTGGGGTGAAGGTTCACCTTCCAACAGGACAATGCAGGAGTGGCTTCTCTTTCTGCCGTGGCCATATTTCTGACCAGTTCCATCTTTTCCATGAAAGAGTCAAGAAATCCGGGCTTCAAAATAAAATAATCCCATATTTTAGATCATTTTTGAAAACATGCAGTCCAATAAATTAATCCTCTTGTAAGAGCAAAATGCAATATTTATTCTTACTTAGATGGTAGGATACATTTTTTCTGCAGAAATCTGATAGTGGAAGGACTGTTGTGGTACATCTGTATTCCAAGTTGTTTTATCTCCATGGAGAACCTCCGCCCTCTCTTATTTCTCTGCACACTACTCTGTAGTTTGAAGAAGTCCTTTAGATGTGGAGGTAGGGACTCCATGGCCTCCAACTCTGTAGTTTGAAGAAGTCCTTTAGATGTGGAGGTAGGGACTCCATGGCCTCCAACCCTGTAGTTTGAAGAAGTCCTTTAGATGTGGAGGTAGGGACTCCATGGCCTCCAACCCTGTAGTTTGAAGAAGTCCTTTAGATGTGGAGGTAGGGACTCCATGGCCTCCAACCCTGTCGTTTAAAGAAGTCCTTTAGATGTGGAGGTAGGGACTCCATCGCCTCCAACCCTGTAGTTTTAAGAAGTCCTTTAGATGTGGAGGTAGTGTCTCTATGGCCTCCAACCCTGTAGTTTGAAGAAGTCCTTTAGATGTGGAGGTAGTGTCTCCATGGTCTCCAACTCTGTAGTTTGAAGAAGTCCTTTAGATGTGGAGGTAGGGACTCCATGGCCTCCAACCCTGTCGTTTAAAGAAGTTCTTTAGATGTGGAGGTAGGGACTCCATGGCCTCCAACTCTGTAGTTTGAAGAAGTCCTTTAGATGTGGAGGTAGGGACTCCATGGCCTCCAACCCTGTCGTTTAAAGAAGTCCTTTAGATGTGGAGGTAGGGACTCCATGGCCTCCAACTCTGTCGTTTAAAGAAGTCCTTTAGATGTGGAGGTAGGGACTCCATGGCCTCCAACCCTGTAGTTTGAAGAAGTCCTTTAGATGTGGAGGTAGTGTCTCCATGGCCTCCAACCCTGTAGTTTAAAGAAGTCCTTTAGATGTGGAGGTAGGGACTCCATGGCCTCCAACCCTGTCGTTTGAAGAAGTCCTTTAGATGTGGAGGTAGGGACTCCATGGCCTCCAACCCTGTCGTTTGAAGAAGTCCTTTAGATGTGGAGGTAGTGTCTCCATGGCCTCCAACCCTGTCGTTTGAAGAAGTCCTTTAGATGTGGAGGTAGGGACTCCATGGCCTCCAACCCTGTCGTTTGAAGAAGTCATTTAGATGTGGAGGTAGTGTCTCCATGGCCTCCAACCCTGTAGTTTGAAGAAGTCCTTTAGATGTGGAGGTAGGGACTCCATGGCCTCCAACATTGGATCTTGTTTTGGTCTACAAATTATAAAGAGGATAGATGGATGATGATGAAATCAACATATAATTGTATAATCAATCCTAATGTTGTCTATTAGAATTCAACATATGCTTTTTTGCAATCAATAGGAATCTTTTTTGGTGTGAATTTGACAGCTTCTTTTCCAGGAACTATGTTCTATAAAAAATCAATATGAGATTAACTTTGATGTTTTTGTTTCAATTTGTGTGCAAACAATTACTGTGAGTGTATTATTATTATACTATATACCTCCTTCAAATGGATGATGGTCTCCTGTATGACACCTGTGCTACATGATGCTTCCTTTGACACCTAAGCTTCCCGTTTGCTTGTGAGGACGCCTCCTTCTGCCACCTCTGTCATCTGACAGCCACCTCCTGCAGACCATCTGCTGGAGCTGGGTCTACACTCTCCTTCACCCTCTTGTTATCTCTGTCTTTCTCACCTAAAACTCCGACATCTGCTGCTTCCTCTGCTGGAGCTGGGTCTACACTCTCCTTCACCCTCTTGTTCTCTCTGTCTTTCTTACCTAAAACTCCATCTGCTTCCCGGTCTTCTCCTTCAAAAATAGACAATTCAAGACTTTAAACCTGTTGTATTGATATTAAACAATAATGATGCATCTTTAATTGCTACGAACTTTGTAGTTGGCTTACTTATTTTTCTACTATGCCGTGCATCTGTTGCAGATTGAGAGGGTGGATTCCTGCTATTTATTCTGGTAGGTACTGCCTCGGAGGACAGTGTTCTTCCGTGTATCATATGACTTGAAATGTATTTGGGTTGACAAAGATAGTAGCTGTACCAGAATCAGAATAAAACACTCTTCAAAGTGCTCCTCGCACACAGCATAACCCCCTTTTCTTTAGGTCCTCAAAGGACTTCTGCAGACTGATGTCTCTATGCCTGATGTTTCTCAGCCATATCTTCCTCCAGAGTAATTTATTTATTGAATTCACTAAATAATTACAGGCTTTTTTTCCTTCATTTTATGGAAATATGACTGACTCTCTCTACACTTTCCAGGAGCAGAAGAGACCTCTGCAGTTTCTGGGAATCTACAACACCAGTTGTTTTTTTAACCTCTTCTCTGGGACCCCCAGCCATTGTCTATACATTGTCTATATTTTCCATGGAGGGCCACATTAGAATATATTTTTGCCATCGCGGGCCAGAATTATATTACAGGATTATACATCATGTGTATGACTGTGTTGAGAGATACAGTGGGGCAAAAAAGTATTTAGTCAGCCACCAATTGTGCAAGTTCTCCCACTTAAAAAGATGAGAGAGGCCTGTAATTTTCATCATAGGTACACTTCAACTATGACAGACAAATGAGAAGAAAAAAATCCAGAAAATTACATTGTAGGATTTTTAATGAATTTATTTGCAAATTATGGTGGAAAATAAGTATTTGGTCACCTACAAACAAGCAAGATTTCTGGCTCTCACAGACCTGTAACTTCTTCTTTAAGAGGCTCCTCTGTCCTCCACTCGTTACCTGTATTAATGGCACCTGTTTGAACTTGTTATCAGTATAAAAGACACCTGTCCACAACCTCAAACAGTCACACTCCAAACTCCACTATGGCGAAGACCAAAGAGCTGTCAAAGGACACCAGAAACAAAATTGTAGACCTGCACCAGGCTGGGAAGACTTAGAAGAATTATTAGGAAATGGAAGACATACAAGACCACTGATAATCTCCCTTGATCTGGGGCTCCATGCAAGATCTCACCCCGTGGGGTCAAAATGATCACAAGAACGGTGAGCAAAATTTCCAGAACCACACGGGGGGACCTAGTGAATGACCTGCAGAGAGCTGGGACCAAAGTAACAAAGCCTACCATCAGTAACACACTACGCCGCCAGGGACTCAAATCCTGCAGTGCCAGACATGTCCCCCTGCTTAAGCCAGTACATGTCCAGGCCCGTCTGAAGTTTGCTAGAGAGCACTTGGATGATCCAGAAGAAGATTGGGAGAATGTCATATGGTCAGATGAAACCAAAATATAACTTTTTGGTTAAAAACTCAACTCGTCGTGTTTCGAGGACAAAGAATGCCATACCTACTGTGAAGCATGGGGGTGGAAACATCATGCTTTGGGGCTGTTTTTCTGCAAAGGGACCAGGACGACTAATCCGTGTAAAGGAAAGAATGAATGGGGCCATGTATCGTGAGATTTTGAGTGAAAACCTCCTTCCATCAGCAAGGGCATTGAAGATGAAACGTGGCTGGGTCTTTCAGCATGACAATGATCCCAAACACACTGCCCAGGCAACGAAGGAGTGGCTTCGTAAGAAGCATTTCAAGGTCCTGGAGTGGCCTAGCCAGTCTCCAGATCTCAACCCCATAGAAAATCTTTGGAGGGAGTTGAAAGTCCGTGTTGCCCAGCAACAGCCCCAAAACATCACTGCTCTAGAGGAGATCTGCATGGAGGAATGGGCCAAAATACCAGCAACAATGTGTGAAAACCTTGTGAAGACTTACAGAAAACATTTGACCTCTGTCATTGCCAACAAAGGGTATATAACAAAGTATTGAGATAAACTTTTGTTATTGACCAAATACTTATTTTCCACCATAATTTGCAAATAAATTCATTAAAAATCCTACAATGTGATTTTCTTTTCTCATTTTGTCTGTCATAGTTGAAGTGTACCTATGATGAAAATTACAGGCCTCTCATCTTTTTAAGTGGGAGAACTTGCACAATTGGTGGCTGACTAAATACTTTTTTGCCCCACTGTACATATCACCCTTGCATATTACATAATTTATGCAGCGGCATAATGTTACAAGACATTTTTGGACTCATCTTGTGCTGTGCTCACTTAAACAGGAAGGTGGCACGGCAGTCCTTTGTGGGCAAATGTTGTCATCAAACTTTGTCAACAAAGTCTGGCATTCTCTGGATTTATAGTGGAAACTTTGAAAAATCCACACAGCCACTCCACTGAATAGCAGGCTAGTGGTTGCTTTGCAATGCTTACAGTTAGCCACTGATTCCTTGAATTTGCGATTTCCAACTTGTTGTGTAATGTTTATGTCCAATGGCCGATGAGCACCGATACGTTTTATCTATAATTTTTCTTCATTATTTCTCTTCATATGACAAGGATTATAAAGGGTTTGCTAGCAGATTGTTGACTTGATTCCTGATGACTGCTAGCTAATATTTTTCACATGATCAGTCCAATCAATGCTAATGTACATATACCATGATTTGATGTCATTTTATCTGTGGCCAATGACCTTGAGCCTTCCTCTATGGCAGGACCCAAAGGGCTTAAATGTTTGATGTCTACCCTTACAAAGGATTTAGACTTGACCTGTGATGTAGTGTCCCCATGAGTGACAGAACACTGAGCCAATCACAGCTCAATGCTCCTATTTTCTGCTGGCTTGCCCCACCACCACAGAATGCTCTGAGCTAGGCTGAAACACCTGTTTGCATGTGGCTTTATTAACTCAATTATATCTTTTTTTAATTATTTTTTTACATTGTTTGAAAACTGGTATGTGACACGTATTAATGCCAAAATAACATGTAAAATGGGCAAGCCCCAAAAAATATATTTATTTTATTTTGCTGAAAATGTGCGGCTCCGCCCCAACCTGCCCTGAATGATATGTCACCACTGGTCACGTGCATCACTCTCAGTACACTCATAACAGCCTAAGCATTACGAAACTTCTATTAGATCAAATAAGCCTCACGTATCAAAATAGAAATGCATTTTTTTTATATTGAATAAATTCGACACTAAATGTCTCCCATACAAAAACTCTTCACTTGCTTAATAATTAATTATTTGCTGAACGTGGAGAGATTTTGGGCGGAGTAAACCCTCTCGTGTTGCCTCTTCCTCTCCGATTTGGCTCAAATAAGAAGAGGCGTGAACGTCGGGTGGCTTTGCTGTTGAACAGGTTTGTTTCCCTTGTTATATCGTTCTAGCATGTTTGGAGATGTATTATTCGAATTAAACACCTACATTTAAAAATTTTGTTTCAATAGACTACATTTAATCAACCGAATAGTCAAATATAATGGCACTATATTGTAATGGTGGACAACAGAATTCTCTCTACCCGGAAAGAATAACACCAGTTTTATTACTATTCATGTTACGATTGCTTTTGCAGATTGCTTTTTTTTGTCCGTGCATACGGTTGAAAACGAACTCGATGTTATCTCTCCATGTTGATTTTGTTCAATGGTGGTCTTTCTTGCCTAATATTTTCCTCCCAGCCTGCCAGCAGGGAAAAACAGGATAAAACCGGCCTGTCGAATGGTTTTGTTGTGGGAAAGCTGTTTTAATATATCTGTATAATTATATTAAAGCTTAAATTAACGTATTTTATTCATAATACTGCGTCAAATTATCATTAAAAAATGTATTATTCCGAATCCCTTTCGTAGCCTATGTTCTATGAGAGCGTGTATGGATTTCAGATGAACGATTTCAGATGACAGGTGTGTGAGACGGGATGCGCAGACGGACATCTATTTATGACTTGGAAACATTTACGTTGCAATAATGTCTATATAATTTGCGACGCCAACATAAATTACAGTTTGCTATCCGCTGACATTTAAACAGCCTTGAACGTAGAATTCCATAATTCATACAGGGATGGGCATGGGCCTCATTTGAAAGCAAAATGAAGATGCCAAGCATGACGCAATAGTATTATTTGGCTAGTTTTTTTTTAGGATGGGCCTCCTTTCAACTGATTGAATGAGGCGCATCAACCACCACAAGCTGTGCATTAGTGATATTATAAATAGCCTGTCATTACCATTAAAAAAATCTACTGTGTGTAAACAGACGAGCCTAAAGGCCTATCAAATGCTTATCTTTTTTCCCTAGACATAAATGTCACAATGGTGTTAAGGGGATGAGAAATTAACTTAGTTCACAATTATGTTAAATTTATTTTGGAATAGGCCTGGAGTGTGAACACCCACAGTTGCATGCATGGTTCTATATATTGGGATATATACCTCAACTGGAAGCCGGTGTTTGGATGATATATTGGCACGGTTTGCCGGCCCTCGTGCTACCTTGACTTTGTCTCGGGCCTAACAACACCGTGCCAATATATCCTCCAAACACCGGCTTCTCGGGCATTATCACTTAATATAAACTGAAGTGTCCCTAGAAACATGTATTTACATGGTTATTACATTGGGAGGTACAGTGGCATTAATGAGTAGGTCACTTACTGTTATCTGGATGTTGCTTGCACACCTTGAGAGATGTGTCAAATAAACTGTGGTGTTAGTGTGATGGTTCTACTATGTGCGAAGCTACATGTCATTTCAATGTGCAAGCAAGCACCAAAACACAATGTGCAATCACACCAATGCATTGTAAACGCGTGTACCTGTCCTGCACTGTAATTATATTGTAGTTCTGCCTGCCTCCAAATGATCAATATCAAGCACATACTCTTCCCAATGATATCTAATATGCATAAGTGAAATTACACATGCAAGAAAATGAATATTACAAATGATGTAAAGGACGATGGATAGCACTGCAGATTTTCACTGCAAGTGTTTGTACATATTCGTTTTAGAACATTAGGCTACATTAAGCATTGTTTTCCTCACCAAGTAATTTGTTAAATATGTTTGTCGTGCCCTTCCTACATTCCTGGACAGAACTCAACACAAGCTATTGAAGTCTAATGCTTTCCAGACGTTTGTTATCTGTTTCTGTTTTTGATGTCTGGATACTAATATTGCTCCAGATATTTAGCTCACTAGGACCCATATCTGGATACTAATGTTGCTCCAGGTTTTGTTTTCATCTCATGGACTGAAATGTATTTTTTTTTCATTCGCTCTGCTGCTGATTTCAATATCCTGTTCTCTCAACCAATATCACATGACCATATGTTAATTTTAAGCTAGTAGGGCTGGGCTGCTACACATTGGTTTAGTGCTAGCTTTAGGTGATGGCCTCCGTCATCACCTTTTAAAGGTATGATCGTTTAGAGATGTGGATGGGATCTCCTCTAAATGTTAATGAATGGAAAGACCTACAGTATGTGATTTGTCAGACTAATTCACATCTGGGAGAATTCCACAAGGTCAAAGGAAGGTCAAAGTGTTATTACAGTGTTCTGAAGGATGAAACTATTGCCACCATGGCCAATGACTAACAATTAATTCCTTGAATACATTTTGATTAAAAAAATCAGTTACAAAGTGTCACTGTGTGGACCATGTCTCTGAGAATGGTTTGAAATATTTGAATGATGAATTATATATTTTACAAAAGAGGATGACTTTTGTAGTTATTATTTTGTTTTTGCTCTCTTCATCCACGTCTCTGTCTCTGTCTGTCTCTCTCTTTCATATTTATTTATTTCTCTCGTCAGGTCATGTCGGTAAAGATGGAAATGGATGTCAGTGGCGTGTCCAGGACACCCATCTCTGTTCTACCTGCTGCTGCAGAGGTCAAAGCCATGCTGAAACCCGATACGGGGGACAGGCCCCGCTGTGCCAGCACCCCCTGCTCCCCCATCAAAAGTACTGTTTCAGGCTTCCAGATCCTCCACATGGACTCCAACTACCTAGTCGGCTTCACCACCGGCGAGGAGCTGCTAAAACTAGCCCACAAGTGGTCTCCCAACCCAGAGAAGACCCTTATCACCACACCGACCACCACAACGTCAACAGCATCAGAGGCCTTGCCCAGTTCTGTCCCCAAACCCATGGACCTGGGCACCCACCGGGCGTCGCGCATCTACAAAGCCAAAAACCGCTACTACCAGCCATACGACATCCCCGTGGTCAACGGGCGCCGGCGGAGGCGCATGCCCAGCTCAGGTGACCCCTACCTCAGGCCCCTGTCCCAGGGGGAGGGTGGCCCAGGGAGGGCCCTGCACCACGGCCCCCTGCCCCTCTGCCTTCTCAAGGGGAAGAGGGCCCAGTCCAAGTCCCTGGACTACCTCAACCTGGACAAAATGAGTGTCAAGCAGCCTCCGGCCGACACAGAGGTGCTGCAGTTCCAGCTCCAGCACCTGACGCTGCGGAGCGAGCGCATGTTCACCAGGAACAAGACATGAAGCAACACCAGTCACCACCCGCCTGTTCTCTCATCCACTCCCATGGGATTTGGGTGCTATTTCCGGCTGTGCGTTTCTCTCCCTACTCAGATCATAGGATAGTCCTTTAAGGGGACACTTGTGGAGACCACTAATCTTGTTATTATTATGAAAGCGAGGGTGACAAACTAAGCGGGTCTCTTGACGAAATGAGACGCATGCTAACGTATACGTAAAAATCCAGTGAACACAAATTGTTAAGTTAGTACACTGAAAACGGGGGTCGTTTAGATACAAAAATGTGAAGTTCGTCAGGATTAGCAATAACTGGTAAACGTATTTATTGACAATGTTTGTGTGTGTGTGTGTGTGTGTGTGTGTGTGTGTGTGTGTGTGTGTGTGTGTGTGTGTGTGTGTGTGTGTGTGTGTGTGTGTGTGTGTGTGTGTGTGTGTGTGTGTGTGTGTGTGTGTGTGTGTGCACGCGCACCTTTTTAAAAATGGTAAGGGATGTGTAACCAATGCCTCTCAAACTGGCCCCATTTTCCGGATTTGGACTGCACTGTTAGACATATTATGTTTTTACAGACCTTGCACCCTCAACTACAGCACACCTTTACTTTTTAACCACTATACATCCATAGCAATTAGCATTAGCCGCAGCAGTACTGCACTAGACAACCATAGCAATTAGCATTACCCCCAGCAGTACTGCACTATACATCCATAGCAATTAGCATTAGCCCCAGCAGTGCTGCACTATACATCCATAGCAATTAGCATTAGCCGCAGCAGTACTGCACTAGACATCCATAGCAATTAGCATTAGCCGCAGCAGTACTGCACTCTACATCCATAGCAATTAGCATTACCCCCAGCAGTACTGCACTATACATCCATAGCAATTAGCATTAGCCCCAGCAGTACTGCACTATACATCTATAGCAATTAGCATTAGCCCCAGCAGTACTGCACTATACATCCATAGCAATTAGCATTAGCCTGAGCAGTACTGCACTTTACATCCATACCAATTAGCATTAGCCCCAGCAGTACTGCACTATACATCTGTAGCAATTAGCATTAGCCCCAGCATTACTGTATGTAAGCTACTGTATGTCTGTATGTGTGTGGATGTATAGGGACGGCAGGTAGCCTAGTGGTTAGAGTGTTGGACCAGTAACCGAAAGGTTGCTAGATCGAATCCCGAGCTGACAAGGTAAAAATCTGTTATTATGCCCCTGAACAAGACAGTTAACCCAACTGTTCCTAGGCCATCATTGTAAATAAGAAATTGTTTCTTAACTGACTTGCCTAGTTAAATAAAGGTTACATTTTTAAAAAAATGTGAAAGCTCTCTCAGCTACACTACTACTTTGCTCTTGCCAAGCACCAGGGAAATGTGGGTTTAATGTAAACCACTGACTGTTACACAATCAAAAGGTTATTTATAACAGAATCCTGTAAAGGGGCAATCTGCAGTTACTACATCCATTTTTGGACCCATTGATTCGTGAAGAATATAACTTTTAAATGCCTCATGAGCTTAGTTCAACTGTCGTAGCCCATCAGAACTCAAAATATATGCTTGTTTTACTCCACTGTTTGTAAACAGTAAATATAAACAAACACTATTATATATATCCTCAACATGGTTAAAACTATCATTTTCCTATCATTGGTCCTTGTATCCATATCTATGAATTTAAGTGTGGTTACATTTCTGCAGCCCCATCCCTCAGCTTTTTACCGAAATGGGGGCGGGGAAAAGGCTTTGTTATTGTTTCAACTGCTGATTGCTGCTCTAAGAGGATTTGTGGGGGAGAGGCTTACCGTCAGAGTGCCTGAGGGGAGATTAGCTCCTTGTATACAGAATTAATCCCCTCACTCCATTTCTCCCAGTCAGACTGAATCCTCAGCAGGGGTGAGGGGTTGAATTAGGAGATTCCAGATTTTCTGCATCTAGACGTTGTGTCCATCATTCTGAATCCCAGTCATTCTTTTCATTTCCTGAATAGGAGGGATGGATGTTTTAGCCTAGGTAAAAGGTTATCAATTTAGTTTTTTTTTTTTTGCCACCCCTTCATAAAGGTGTGTAGAGCACCTGAAACACGTACCATAGCTATGGAAACCAAAGGAGGATTATTTTGGGGTGCCCTGGGAAAACTTGACCACATTGTTTCTGTAATAAGATCTATTTGGGGTTTCGTAGGACATGTGACAATCATTTTGAGGAGTAATCTTGGAGAACATCTTACTTGAAGTAGCCCTGACCTAATGCCCTCATATAACAAAATCATTTGCATGATATAAATTCTCTGATAGTCTCTTACCAATGGCAATTTACCTATTATAAGCCATATGACATGTAATGGTAACTATACACTGAGTGAACGAAACATTAAGGACACTTTACTAATATTGAGTTGTCAACACATGACAGACAGTAAAGTGCACCGTCTCATGACTATACACTTCTTGTCTTTCTCAATACTGTAATTCACCAAGCGACCAAAACTGTGAAAATTTTGGAAAGATCACCTTCTTTTTTTCTTCCAGACATGCAAAACTACAGCTAGGCAGGGTATTGGTCCAGACAGTACATTTACACTGAGTGTACAAAATATTAAGAACACCTTTCTAATATTGAGTTGCACCCCCTTTTGCCCTCAGAACAGTCTCAATTCGTTGAGGGTGTGGACTCTAGAAGGTGTCAAAAGCATTCCACAGGGATGCTGGCCCATGTTGACTCCAATGCTTCCCACAGTTGTGTCAAGTTGGCTGGATGTCCTTTGAGTGGTGGACCATTCTTGATATGCACGGGAAACTGTTGAGCGTGGAAAAACCCAGCAGCGTTGCAGTTCCTGACACAAACCGGTACACCTGGCACCTACTACCATACCCCGTTCAAAGGCACTTAAATCTTTTGTCTTGCCCATTCACCCTTTCAATGGCACACATACACAATCCATTCCTCAATTGTCTCAAGGCTTAAAAATCCTTCTTCAACCTGTCCCCTCCCCTTCATCTACACTGATTTTAAGTGGATTTAACAAGTGACCTCAATAAGGGATCATAGCTTTCACCTGGGTTCACCTGGTCAGTCTATGTAATGAAAGACCAGGTGTCCTTAATGTTTTGTACACTCAGTGTATAAAGATATGCCTTTTCATGCTTTATATGGTTTGGTGTGACTTTCAAATTCTACTATTATGGGTTTAAGCTCTTTTTCATCATGCTTCTCTTTTCCACACTAACCTATTTGTGTCATAGGACAAGAAAAATAACCTCCAAAAAACATACAAGGAAATATTTTCAAAGTTAAGAACTAAATCCATCTCCTCTGTGTGTTCTCCATTGTGTTTGTGTCTGTGTAATTTGAGTAAAAGGTTATTGGACCACACATTCCCTTCTAAATGGTTCATGGGTTAGGGTTAGTCACCTGTCTGTCTTCACTCTAAATGGGTTTTTCAGAAATAGCTTAATCTGTATTTACATATAAAAAAAAATTGTGTTTAATGTAACTATATTGCATTATTATTTATTAATTTTTTTATATAATTTTTTATTTATAGTTGTAATTTATCTGAAGTCATGGAAGACATCGATATTGGTTGAATATAACAATGGCAGTATGTTGCATATAGGCTATGTTTACCTGGAGTAAGACACTTAAAGGCACCTTAACCCGACGTATGAACGGTGATGTGTAGTTATTTAAGGGTGCAGATCACAACATCAGCTAAAGATGACAACTCATTCATTTGAACAAACTGTCCCTGAGTAACGTGATATGTTTTCACCAAACACTTGGAAATGTTCTCTGGTGAAATATATTCGCTATTATCAATAACCGTCAACGATTTGCTCACATATGTGACTGTGTTTGCAGTGAAATTTTTGGTGGCTTTTTAGTTGTGATGTTTAGAATGTGTTGATTTAACAGTTTAACCTTAACAGTGTTCGTACCGCATCATATTAATAGTATACAGTAGAAATTTTACAGTAACAATTTTACTTTGGCCATCATGAAGGAAAAATGCTACTTGTAACAACACACGTTTTAATATGCCATACAATTCAAGAAAAAACGTAATATTGTAAGACTGTGGCAGTTCTAAACATGAATACCCAATGCATTATGGGAATTAATAATAGACTACAGTAATTCTGGCCTGAGATGCCCGTTTAATAGAGAATCTCCATTGAACATGGTTTTTAGACCAGGACTGTTCTTAATCTGTGACCAGGAAACCAGCCCTCAATGTTCACAGTAAAGCATTGTCTTCACAATTACAATGTGGGTTGAAATGTGCTATTTTCCTGCATGACCATTAACCACAACAATGGAACAAGGAAGTTGCATCGCAGGTCACAGTGCTTTTCAGTGACTCATTTTGACTTGTTTGACTTGTTTGACGTGTTCATAGGCTTGTGTGGAACTTTGTCATTTTATTCCTACAAAAGGTTTATTGTCATTTGGACTTTCTGGTCAAATCTTTCACGCAGCTTGTATACTGTAGTTTAGCTACCTAAAAGCATTTGTTTTGTTTTCTACTGTGTCTATTTATGCCATGCAATGCGACTGATTTAAGTTTTATTATCTTTCACTTGACATTGTTATTAAAACACTACTACGCTAGGACGTGTGTGTCTCAATTTTTTATGAGCAAATAAAGAAAGAGTTCTCAAATGTCATCGGGACGGGATCCGTAAAAAAATTGTTTCAAAGTGCTGTCATTTTTCTTTCCTTCACGTGTGGGATGTGACAGATGAAAGGTTTGTTCCCTAGAATGTTTTATAAAGATGCTTTCCCCAGCATGATGTTTTCTGTAATGCCTTTTTCTTAAATCCATACAAGCTTTGTGTCTGCCAGTGAAAAGCACTATTTGCTAAATTCAACTCTGACTGTATTTGTAGAATCAGTTGTAATCTTTTAAACCCTAATGGAACATGACGGAGAAGGTACTTATAGAGCACGTCTTGAAAGACAGTAGTGTCAAACTACGTGATGTCAAATTTGGTCTCCGACGAGAGGTCAAATTAAATGACAGACAGATTGCTGATACAGTAGATTGCTTGTGTTACAGACTGCTGATAGGTGGCTTGTGTTACAGACTGCTGATAAGTGGCTTGTGTTACAGACTGCTGATAAGTGGCTTGTGTTACAGACTGCTGATAGGTGGCTTGTGTTACAGACTGCTGATAGGTGGCTTGTGTTACAGACTGCTGATAGGTGGCTTGTGTTACAGACTGCTGATAGGTGTCTTGTGTTACAGACTGCTGATAGGTGGCTTGTGTTACAGACTGCTGATAGGTGGCTTGTGTTACAGCCTGCTGATAGGTGGCTTGTGTTACAGACTGCTGATAGGTGTCTTTTGTTACAGACTGCTGATAGGTGGCTTGTGTTACAGACTGCTGATAGGTGTCTTGTGTTACAGACTGCTGATAAGTGGCTTGTGTTACAGACTGCTGATAGGTGTCTTTTGTTACAGACTGCTGATAGGTGGCTTGTGTTACAGACTGCTGATAGGTGGCTTGTGTTACAGACTGCTGATAGGTGGCTTGTGTTACAGACTGCTGATAGGTGGCTTGTGTTACAGACTGCTGATAGGTGGCTTGTGTTACAGACTGCTGATAGGTGGCTTGTGTTACAGACTGCTGATAGGTGGCTTGTGTTACAGACTGCTGATAAGTGGCTTGTGTTACAGACTGCTGATAAGTGGCTTGTGTTACAGACTGCTGTTAGGTGGCTTGTGTTACAGACTGCTGATAGGTGGCTTGTGTTACAGACTGCTGATAGGTGGCTTGTGTTACAGACTGCTGATAGGTGGCTTGTGTTACAGACTGCTGATAGGTGTCTTGTGTTACAGACTGCTGATAGGTGTCTTTTGTTACAGACTGCTGATAGGTGGCTTGTGTTACAGACTGCTGATAGGTGGCTTGTGTTACAGACTGCTGATAGGTGGCTTGTGTTACAGACTGCTGATAGGTGGCTTGTGTTACAGACTGCTGATAAGTGGCTTGTGTTACAGACTGCTGATAGGTGGCTTGTGTTACAGACTGCTGATAGGTGGCTTGTGTTACAGACTGCTGATAGGTGGCTTGTGTTACAGACTGCTGATAGGTGGCTTGTGTTACAGACTGCTGATAGGTGGCTTGTGTTACAGACTGCTGATAAGTGGCTTGTGTTACAGACTGCTGATAAGTGGCTTGTGTTACAGACTGCTGATAAGTGGCTTGTGTTACAGACTGCTGATAGGTGGCTTGTGTTACAGACTGCTGATAAGTGGCTTGTGTTACAGACTGCTGATAGGTGGCTTGTGTTACAGACTACTTATAGGTGGCTTGTGTTACAGACTGCTGATAAGTGGCTTGTGTTACAGACTGCTGATAGGTGGCTTGTGTTACAGACTGCTGATAAGTGGCTTGTGTTACAGACTGCTGATAGGTGGCTTGTGTTACAGACTGCTGATAAGTGGCTTGTGTTACAGACTGCTGATAGGTGGCTTGTGTTACAGACTGCTGATAGGTGGCTTGTGTTACAGCATCTGCTCTTTGTGTTCTGAGCTCCTCCATATTTCCACAAGAGGGAGAAAGGTTTCAGCTCTCGGGGGAAGTTCACTCTAGGTGAGAATCTAGCATCAGCTTCCCCTCCCCTAATCCTAACCTTAATCATTAGTGAGGGAAATGCCAAACTGACTCAAGATCAGTGTCTAGGTGCAACTTCACCCTACACCATCTTGTTTCTTTACATACACTAAATATACAAAACTATGTGGACAGCCCTTCAAATTAGTGGATTCAGCTATTTCAGCCACACCCGTTGCTGACAAGTGTATAAAATCGAGCACACAGCCTTGCAACTGTAAAGTTTGGTGGAGGAGGAATAATAGTCTGGGGCAGTTTTTTATGGTTCGGGCCCCTTAGTTCCAGTGAAGGGAAACTTTACCGCTACAGCTTACAAGGACATTTTAGACGATTCTATGCTTCCAACTTTGTGGCAACAGTTTGGGGAAGGCCCTTTCCTGTTTCAGCATGACAATGCCCCCATGTACATAGTGAGGTCCATACAGAAATGGTTTGTTGAGATCGGTGTGGAAGAACTTGACTGGCCTGCACAGAGCCCTGACCTCAGTCCCATCGAACACCTTTGGGATTAATTGGAACGCCAACTGCGTAATCGCCTAACGTCAGTGAGCGACCTCAGCAATGCTCATGGCTGAATGGAAGCAAGTTCCAGCAGTAATGTTCAGACATCTAGTGGAAAGCCTTCCCAGAAGAGTGGAGGCTGTTATTGCAGCAAAGGGGAGACCAACTCCATATGAATGTCCATGATTTTGGAATGAGATGTTCGACGAGCAGGTGCACACATACTTTTGGTCATGTAGTGTGTATGTTAAGATCTCTTAGTTTCCTTATAATGCTCATTGCTGTTCAACATAGACTTTAGCCCCCTAAAGTCGTTGGCCGTGCCCCACTGAAATCGAATTAGCATAATAATTTAAAAAATCTGTCTGTTTAAGCTAGAGATATCAGTTTTTTTTGCATGGGCTGTGTCTCAATCCATTACATCCGCCGATGTTCTACTAAGTTAACAAAGGGACTTGTTTTAAGATGGTCATATCAGGGATCATTTAGCTTTTTGATTTAGATTTTTAGGACCCCTTTAGGTATACAAAAAACAATGGGGGGATGAAACATTGAATTTGGCCTTACTGCTGTTAGCCCATAGAAATACATTGAATAACAGATTTATACATTGAATAACAGATTTATACATTGAATAACAGATAGTATTTTTTTTTTTTACAGAACTTTGTTTTGAAGTGTCTGTCCTTTATCTGAGAGATATGAGACAGATCAGGATTATTATAAAAAACAAACATTTATTGAATTTTATTTTGCCCCTTTTTTTTTAGGCACTATATGATGTTTGCACCGTTTCCGCTCAATTTAACATTCTATTACGTTTTTCTGTACTGAACGCAGCCTAGGTGTTTTCTGGGGTAAAGTACCACTGGCTAGAAATCAGTGATTTCAAATAGTTTTTGAACGCAGGTCTGCTGAACACATAGTTCTCCATTCAACACATGACAGACAGTAAAGAGCCCCGTCTCATGACTATACACTTCTTGTCTTTCTCAATACTGTAATTCACCAAGCGACCAAAACTGTGATATTTTTGGAAAGATCACCTTCTTCTTTGCTTCCAGACATGCAACAAGGTGTTCCTCCTCAAAGACAAACTTGTGCCTCAAGCTGCATCCCACATGGCACCCTATTCCCTAAATATTGCACACTTGTCAAAAGTAGTGCACTACGTATGGAAAAGGGTGCTGTTTGGTACGCAACCCCTGTATTAGTGAAAAAGTGTTCTCTGTCTCTTACTTGATCACTTTTCACTGTTGTTCCTTTTTAATCCGATGAAGAATGGTCCACTAAAGTAAGATTGAAGGGGTGCCCCAATCCTAAACTTAATCATTAGTAGGGAAAATGCAAAACTGGTCCGTCTTGGTGGCATGGACAATTCGGTTTTTTAAACTGAATTAATCAGCATTAGAAAGCTGCACCGGGGTCAGGTTGCCACCACACTTTCCAAAATCAAATCATATTCTATTCGTCACATGCTTGCTAATAACAGGTACTAATAAAAATAATAAACATACACAACGAGTAACGATAACTTGGCTATATAGACGGGGTATCAGTTCACCTGGAGAGGATTGACTCGAGACACATGTAAAAAGGGGTGTGTTATGTTGGCTGTCATGGACAAAGTGGAGTTTTTATTGGTAAAAACAATAGGATAAATAGACAGTGCATTCGGAAAGTATTCAGACCCCTTGACTTTTTCCACATTTTGTTACGTTGCAGCCTTAATCTGGGCTCCCGAGTGGCGCAGCGGTCTAAGGCACTGTGTCTCAGTGCTAGCGCCGTAACTACAGACACCCTAGTTCGAATAACTGACTTGCCCAGTTAAATAAAGGTTACATTTAATATATATATTTTTTAATTCTAAAATGGAGTCAATTGTTTTTTCCCCCTCATCAATCTACACACAATACCCCTTAATGACAAAGCAAAAACGTAGTTTTGTGTGCAAATCTATAAAAAAAATACAAAACTCATATCACATTTGCATAAGTATTCAGACCCGTTACTCAATACTTTGTTGAAGCACCTTTGGCAGCGATTACAGCCTCAAGTCTTCTTGGGTATGACGCTGCAAGCGTGGCACACCTGTATTTGGGGAGTTTTTCCCCATTCTTCTCTGCAGATCCTCTCAAGCTCTGTCAGGTTGGATGGGGAGTGTCGCTGCACAGCTATTTTCAGGTCTCTAAAGAGATGGTCGATCAGGTTCAAGTCCGGGCTCTGGCTGGGCAACTCAAGGACATTCAGAGACTGGTCCCGAAGCCACCCCTGCGTTGTCTTGGCTGTGTGCCTTGGGTCGTTGTCCTGTTGGAAGGTGAACCTTCCCCCCAGTCTGAGCTCCTGAGCGCTATGGAGCAGGTTTTCATCAAGGATCTCTCTGTACTTTGCTCCGTTCATCTTTCCCTCTATCCTGGCTAGTCTCCCAGTCCCTGCCGCCGAAAAATATCCCCACAGCATGATGATGCCACCACCATGCTTCACCATAGGAATGGTGCCAGGTTTCCTCCAGACGTGACGCTTGGCATTCAGGCCAGAGAGTTCAGTCTTAGTTTCATCAGACCAGAGAGTCTTGTTTCTCATGGTCTGAGTCTTTAGGTGCCTTTTGTCAAACTCCAAGCGTGTTGTCATGTGCCTTTTACTGAGGAGTGGCTTCCGTCTGGCCAATCTACCATAAAGGCCTGATTGGTGGAGTGCTGCAGAGATGGTTGTCCTTCTGGAAGATTCTCCCATCTCCACAGAGGAACTCTAAATCATATCCAATCAATTGAATTTACCACAGGTGGACTCCAATCAAGTTGTGGGAACATCTCAAGGATGATAAATGGAAACAGGATGCACCTGAGCTCAATTTCGAGTGTCATAGAAAAGAGTCAGAATACTTATGTAAATAATTATTTAAGTTTTTTATTTTTAATACATTTGCAAACATTTCTAAAAACCTGTATTTGCTTTGTCATTATGGGGTATTATGTGTGTATATTTATGAGGGAAAAAATGTATTTAATCAATTTTAGAACAAAGCTGTAATGTAGCAACATTTTGAGAAGGTCAAGGGGTCTGAATACTTTCCGAATGCACGGTAGGTAAAGTCCATTTTCTGTTGTTTTTTCTCATTTTCATCATTTCACTTTGTCGAACGAAAGTAACATAGGGGGAAAGTAAAATGCCCATTTTCTCAGATAATATCGTAGTGAAGTCAGCATGTTCCAAATGTGGAGGATAACCCCCCTGCCAAAAAACAGCCCAGTCTGACCATGTTTCTCAGAGTCATCAACAAAAAGTGGTTTTGAGCGATGTAAGTTAAAAAAAAACATACCCGGAAGTGTTTTTTGGTTGTAGAGGTTGTAGAGTTGTGTTTAGTTGTTTAAGGTTCCAAACACATCTAGTGACTTTATTACAAAATAGGTTTCAAGTATCATGCTAACTAGTCTTGGGTGTGTCCCTAGAAGAAGTTACAGGAGAGACGGGTGGGACGAAAGTCACACAATATAAACTAGTGACCTGGGCCAGTAACCGAAAGGTTGCTGGATCGAGTCCCCGAGCTGACAGGGTAAAACTCTGTCGCTCTGCCCCTGAACAAGGCAGTTATCCCACAGTTCCCCGGTAGGCCGTCATTGTAAATAAGAATTTGTTCTAAACTGACTTGCCTAAGTTAAATAAGGTTAAAAAAAAGTATAATAATTTACAACCTCATTATTCAAATCGACACACAAATGAAATGATGTCTGATTATGTGAAATTATGTCTGATTTGTTGAAATTAACGAGCATTACAAACCAGAAGCGTAGAGATAAGACAGATATTGTGCACTTCTCGCCATATGTTACTCCCGCCCCACCGTTAGATACAAAAGTAAGGATGCGGTAGGTCTGTTCTCTGTCTATTTAATTTAAACTCATTTACCCTAGGAAGGTAATTACAGTTGCTAATGGTAAAGGACATATTGTTTGTCATAATATATGGTATCTCTAGCTCTATCGAGTAATTAGGAATTTTTGTCCCGGTTTTTCGTCCTTCCCTACATATAATGCTTCAGTCTGGTTGTAGACCCCATCATTGCACTGAGACTGCACTTGTGAAGGTGGTAAATGACCTTTTAATGGCGTCAGACCGAGCCTCTGCATCTGTCCTCGTGCTCCTAGACCTTAGTGCTGCATTTGATACCATCGATCACCACATTCTTTTGGAGAGATTGGAAACCCAAATTGGTCTACACGGACAAGTTCTGGCCTGGTTTAGATCTTATCTGTCAGAAAGATATCAGTTTGTCTCTGTGGATGGTTTGTCCTCTGACAAATCAACTGTAAATTTCGGTGTTCCTCAAGGTTCCGTTTTTGGACCACTATTGTTTTCACTATATATTTTACCTCTTGGGGATGTCATTCGAAAACATAATGTTAACTTTCACTGCTATGCGGATGACACACAGCTGTACATTTCGATGAAACATGGTGAAGCCCCAAAATTGCCCTCGCTGGAAGTCTGTGTTTCAGACATAAGGAAGTGGATGGCTGCAAACGTTCTACTTTTAAACTCTTGACAAAACAGAGATGCTTGTTCTAGGTCCCAAGAAACAAAGAGATCTTCTGTTGAATCTGACAATTCATCTTGATGGTTGTACAGTCGTCTCAAATAAAACTGTGAAGGACCCTGATCTCTCTTTGATGAACATATCAAGACTGTTTCAAGGACAGCTTTTTTCCATCTACGTAACATTGCAATTGCAAAAATCTGAAGTTTTCTGTCCAAAAATGATGCAGAAAAATGAATCCATGCTTTTGTCACTTCTAGGTTAGACTAATGTAATGCTCTACTTTCCGGCTACCCGGATAAAGCACTAAATAAACTTCAGTTAGTGCTAAATACAGCTGCAAGAATCTTGACTAGAACCCCAAAATTTGATCAAATTACTCCAGTGCTAGCCTCCCTACACTGGCTTCACAAACCGCTATTGCTGTCTCTGCCTGGCCGGTTCCCCTCACTCCACTGCGATTCTCGGCCTCTAACCCTATTACAACAGTCTTTCTGACTCATGTGAACCTACATTTTACATTGTTCTCAGGCTTACCAGTGCTCAGGGCCTAACCCTTAGGGTGTAGCCTAAAGTATGTGTTTTTAATGCAACAATGTACCAGGGTGTAAGAGATGAGCAGAAGTGTGAAATAATGTGTGTGTGTGGCAAAAAGGGAGCTGTACTGTGTGACCGAAACTGTGCTAATCTTAGAGAGGCACATGAGGGGTGTAGAGGGAGGGGGATGAATCAGGAGACTGCTGACTATGGTGTACAATAGACAATAACAGATAAACTATACACACGAAGATCATCTGTGAGGTTCTGAATTATGCACTACAACCCAATACTATATGTGATTGTGATTGAATACTCAATGTGATTGAATATTAGCAACTGTTGGCCTGGGCGCCTGGGTGTCTGTGTGTGTGTGCTGGAAGTAACAGTTAGCCCCAGATAAGTGTGCTGGGAAGCTGTGGTTAGCCTTGAGCGAGAACAGTGGGCTTTGTATGCAGGTGCAAATAGCTCAGACAATGTTGCAGAGCTGTCTGACCTCAGTCTCTGGGGTGAGGGAGCGTAATCTACACAGCAACAGCGTCGGGACATCACATGCGCTAAGGGGCTAGGACTAGCTTAAGCGCCAACACCAACGATAGGCTGGGTGAGTCTAAACCACGCCCAGTCTCTACTCTGACAGGCCGGCTCGGAAGCGCGAACTAGCTCTGTCATGAGTATATTATAATATCTTTGTCAGGAACAAGTCAGTTCTCTGTCTTATCCTGCGTGATGACACAGTGAACCCGTATATACGGAAATTGCATTTGCCATTTATTAACTTTTCAATTAAACAATTATTTTAACCAAGTTCAGGTGTGCTATTGTTCCTATCTCAGTTGAACCTTCGCAGCCTTAACAATAGCCATTACACAGCCTAGAGGTGTGTTTTGAGTCATTGTCCTGTAGAAAAGCAAATGATAGTCCCACTAAGCGCAAACCAGATGGGATGGAGTATCGCTGCAGAATGCTGTGGTAGCCATGCTGTTTAAGTGTCACCAGTAAAGCACCCCCACACCATCACACATCCTCCGTGATTCACGGTGGGAACCACACATGCGGAGATCATCCATTCACCTACTCTGCGTTACACAAAGACACAGCGGCTGGAACAAAAAAAACACATTAAATAATTATGCTTTCGTCTCTGTGTTGTCATAATTGTCTTTCAATTCGCAAGAGACTGAATGTGTCTGTCACGAGAATTTTCAATCCCAATGATAATAACTGACAATCAATAGCTCTGACCAATCCCCGAGATCTGTAAGACCGTGGGTTTAATAATAATTAGTCAAAGACTCAGCTTATGCAAAAAGATAGTATAGTTTATTCACGAGAACGCTCTGAAGTCCATTATACAAAGACATCCATTTTTATAGCTGCGCACATACTTCCACACAAACAGTGCGTATCCTACGCACATACATACACACAAACAGTAGGTGAGTTTTATCCTCCTCCATAGTTCTCACCACTGCGTATCACTACCCAGCCGACAGTTCCATTCCCCCGAGATTAGGGAAACCTTGAGAAGTACTCCCTGTACTCAAAAGTCTCTTAGAGGGCTAGCCAGGTCGGTCCAAACACAGTTTAATTGTTCTCAGTTTTTTTCTTCGGCACACACATACAAGTTCAAATCCTAAACTACACCTTTCTCAGACAGTCTGTTTTTCCACTATACAGATACATTGTTTAATCTAATTCTGACTAAAACTACACACATCATCAGATTCTAATTTTATGATTCTAATCAATTCTATACAATTATAAGGTTTCAGAGTGGAATTATTTAATCATTATCTTTAAACATATAAATTATTTTATCAGTGTCTCACCAGCGAAAGCATCGAAGTGAGCGAAACAGCGCCCCTCTATCTCTCTAAATGCAGGCCACTTTATCTGATGAGGTCTGGTCATGAAGAATATGACATTGTTGCCGCCCGTAGCATTGAATGCATGGGAAGCCAGCGAGCATTTGGTCTAACCTTGATTAAAAGTATAAAATAATAGCCAATCAGCGTAGAGCTAAACTGAGCGAGCTCAACTGTGAGTGGTCCTAGCGTGCCAAAAACAAGTGTCAAGGGAAGCCAGTTTCGATTTGGTTTCACTCCTATCACAGAGAAATATGTCATCGACAGAAACAATTTGAATTGTTGCATCTTGTTGTGTTGTTGTCCTCTGGTAGCAAGCTAGATAGCAAAAAGTCCCCTTCCTAAATTAGCCATAGTTGGAGATAGGGATTTGGATTTGTGATTTTACTTTATTCTCCGTGCTGGAGATGATTAAGGCGATTCTGATCCAACCATAAAATACATTTTCCCTCTGGAATGAGAGGATGGAAGTTCAAAATGTAACTAGATGTAGAAGGCTAATGTTAACTAGCTAACGTTGCCCATGAAAGGAAGTTAGGCTAGCGATCAAGCGTTTTACCCAGGTAGCTTAGGGCAACAAAAAATAAAAGCGTGTACTGTATGACAGTGTCATTGACCGTTTCGTTAACAAGTAGAAAGGAGAGTGGCATTTTTTTTCTACTTCCACAAACACACATACAAAAACAGAAATCAGAACCATGAACAGCCACATCATGTTTAGCATACGTTGATTGGACTAAATTGCTTTTGGTATTTTTTGTTGTCACTGTATTATACTAAGCAGAGGTGATTTGATGATGTTGAGATGGTGCTGGAATAGTGGAGGCAGCTACTGTTTTCTTTGTGACGTGCAGTAAATCTCTGTGGTTCTAAATCAATAGTTGTTTACTAGTCTGCAAAGCATATGAACTAACAGGTTATAGAGCAAAATAATCTATGAACACTGGTTACTTCAATAATATTTACATTCTGTGTAGCCTAGTGGTTAGAGTGTTGGGCTAGTTACCGTTAAAGGTTGCAAGTTCGAATCCCCGAGCTGACAAGGTACAAATCTGTCGTTCTGCCCCTGAACAAGATTGTTCCTAGGCCGTCCTTGAAAATAAGAATTTGTTCTTAACTGACATGCCTAGTTAAATAAAGGTAAACATTTTTTTACCAACTTTGTGTATATACTGTATTCAATCATGGCTTTTCCTATATAACTACTGCTGTACACACCTTTTCTATTCATATACTGTATTTAACAGATGCTCTTATCCAGAGCAATTAGGGTTAAGTGCCTTGCTCAAGGGCACCTCGATAGATGTTTTACCAAGTCGGCTCAGGGATTTGAACCAGCGACCTTTCAGTTACTGGCCCAACACTCATAACCGCTAAACTACCTGCCATTATGTGTACATGTATTCCTATTCCGGTCTCTGACATTGCTCATTCTGATATTTCAGAATGTATAATTTTTCTGGATTATGTGTGTATTGTTTTTTTTTTATATTTTGTATTGCTCGGTATTACTGCACTGTTGGAGCTAGAAACACAAGCATTTCACTGAACCTCCGATAACATCTGCAAATCGGTGTATGCTACCAATAAAAGTTTATTTTATTTGATCTATTGGGCATAATGAGGATACTGAAAAATAAAGTACCTTAAATCTAATCTACTGGGCATAATCATGATACGGAATATACAATTTTTAAACACTGAATGAAGCCTTTGTCTTAAAAAATACCTACTATGCATTTAATACTGTCTCTAAATCATATGTTATGACATTTTGGGACTGTCATATCTTTGTGTCCTTTAAGTAAGCAAGCAACCACCAAGAAAAACAAGTCTGCCTAACAAAAGGTTAAATGGGAAAACCCTCAGTTTCACAACCACTACTTTTTGCAGAAGCTGTTGGCACATATCTATTGTGTAAATAGTGTGATATCAATTTCTCTTTCATCCTGAGCCTTTATAAGGAAGCTGCAGTTGACTTGTTCACACTTTTAGAGACACAGGCCTTCTTTTCATCCAATCCATTAGACCTTGCTGTCTGTCTGTTCAGAATGAGAGCTCTTGTTGTTCTCCTGCTTGTGGCTGTGGCCAGTGCTAAGGTGTATGACAGATGTGAGCTGGCCAGAGCGCTGAAGGCATCCGGAATGGATGGCTACGCTGGAAACAGCCTCCCCAACTGTGAGTGATAATATACTTGATCGTGGTCTTTGAGGATGTGTGTGTGTGTGTGTGTGTGTGTGTGTGTGTGTGTGTGTGTGTGTGTGTGTGTGTGTGTGTGTGTGTGTGTGTGTGTGTGTGTGTGTGTGTGTGTGTGTGTGTGTGTGTGTGTGTGTGTGTGTGTGTGTGTGTGTATGGTTGTATGTTTCTGAGCTCCAAAAATATCTTACCATAGCTAACCTTACACTGAGGATAATGTTGACATTCACCGTGTGAATATATGTCCTCTAAGGGGTGTGCCTGTCTAAATGGGAGTCGAGCTACAATACCCGGGCCACCAACCGCAACACCGACGGCTCCACCGACTACGGCATCTTCCAGATCAACAGCCGCTACTGGTGTGACGACGGACGTACCCCGGGGGCTAAGAACGTCTGTGGTATCCGCTGCAGCCGTGAGTAGCCTGCATACCGAATGGCATCGCATACATAGAGTATTACTTTTGACAAGAAATGTGCCGGGTTGAGGGCTATTGGCAGTGTACCCCTTGACTTATTCCACTTATTTTGTTGTGTTACAGCCTGAATTTAAAATTGATTAAATAGAGATTTAGTGTCACTGGCCTACACACACACAATACCCCTTCATGTCAAAGTAGAGTTATGTTTTAAGACATTTTTACAAATTCTGGAGTGCAAATTTGCTTAACAAGTCACATAAGTTGTGTGCAATAATAGTGTTTAACATGATTTCTGAATAACTACCTCATCTCTGTACCCCCACACATACAATTATCTGTAAGGTCCTTCAGTTGACCAGCGAATTTCAAACACAGATTCAACCACGAACACCAGGAAGGTTTTCCAATGCCTCGCAAAAAAGGGCACCTATTGGTAGATGGTTAAAAATAAAAAAGCAGACATGGAATATCCCTTTGAAAATGGGGAAGTTATTAATTATACGTTGGATTGTGTATCAATACACCCATTCACTACAAGGATACAGGCGTCCTTCCTAACTCAGTTGCCAGAGAGGAAGGAAACCACTCAATGAGTCCAATGGTGACTTTAAAAAGTTACAGAGTTTAATGGCTGTGAAAACTGAGGATGAATCAACAACATTGTAGTTACTCCACAATACTAACCTAAATGACAGAATGAAAAGAAGGAAGTTTGTACAGAATACAAATATTCTAAAACCTGCACCCTGTTTACAATAAGGCACTAAAGTAATACTACAATGTGGCAAAGAAATTAACTTCATGCCCTGAATACAAAATGTTATGTTTAGGGCAAATCCAACACAACACCTCACTGAGTACCACTCTTCATATTTTCAAGCATGGTGATGGCTGCATCATGTTATGGGTATGCTTGTCATTGGCAAGGACTAGGGAGTTTTTTTTAGGATAAAAAGAAACAGAATAGAGCTAAGCACATGAAAAAGCCAAAAGGAAAATCCTAATCACAAACCTGATTACTTCCCCAATATTTAGCCCTCTGTGTTCATCAGTCCTTAGGTGTTATTGATTGTCTCTCACGTTCAGTACGCTTCCCATGTTTGTTCTTTTGTATCTGTTCCGTATTAAACTCACCTTCTGCACCTGCTTTCCGACTCCCAGTGTATACGTAACACTGGGAGACAATTATACCTTTCAGCAGGACAATAACCTAAAACACAAGGACAAATATACACCGGAGTTGCTTACCAAGAAGACAGTGAATTTTCCTGAGTGACATAGTTACAGTTTAACTTAAATCGGCATGAAAATTCATGACAAGACTTGAAAATGACTTCAAAAATCTCGCAATGATCAACATCCAACTTAATAAACAAAGAATAATGTGCAAATGGTGTACAATCAAGGTTAATAATACTTATGTAAATTAGATATGTCTGTATTTAATTTTCAATAAATTTGCACAAATTTCTAAAACCATGTTTTCGCTATTGTCTGTAGATGGGTGATAAATTCAATTTTGAATTTAGGCTGTGACACAACAAAATGTGTAATAGGTCAAGGGGTATTAATACGTTCTGAAGGCACTATAATGTTGATCTTACATAATTCTGATGTTACATTTGAATACAGTCAAAATGAGAATAAACAGACACTGGGGCTCCTGGCAGGCCTACTTCTCTATCGTAAAACCCTGACCCAACTTACCTGCATTGTTTCATTGTACAGTAATCTGCTGCTATTGTTGTTGTTTTTTAAGCTTTCGCTTCCTCATGTTTCCCGGACGGTACTATGACTAAAGGTTTCCTCTTTCTTCTGACAGAGCTGCTAACTGATGACATCACAGTGGCGATCCGTTGTGCCAAGCGTGTGGTGTTGGACCCGAACGGAATCGGGGCATGGTAAGGTGGCAGTTTTCCCTGAAAGTACTATGTTACAAAAACATTTAAGTTACAAAAGAATTTGCCATACTTTATGTTACCTGTAGCCCAATATCACTCTACAAGGCAATGTATAAATGGGATAACACGTAACAATTTAGCTCTCACCTTTTAGAAGAACTTAAATGGTAAGAACTGCCTGTATATGGTAATTATCTAACTGATATACTCCCTTAAAATGACCCTGAATTAATGCCTACGTAATGTAAACCGTTTCCGAGTCTTCTATCATCCTTCAATTCCACATTATGTTCTGTTGTCTTATAGCTGATATTTAATGTCTATATATCAAATATCAACATGATGGTGTGTGTACATTTTAGGGTGGCTTGGCGCCTTCACTGTCAGAATCAGGACCTGAGGTCCTACGTGGCTGGCTGCGGGGTCTAAGACCATACTGGAGCAGCTGAACACTTCTCAACCCATTCTGAAGCAGACTTAACTCATAGGATGAATCCATTCTGTACTATCCATCAGCATCTGCAGCTTTAACTAGTAAACTTTCACATATTGATACATTTTAGATTTAAGCAATAAGGGCCTAGGGGGTGTGGTATATGGCCAATATACCACGGCTAAGGGCTGTTCTTAAGCACGACGCAACGCGTGCCTGGACACAGCCCTTAGCCGTGGTATATTGGCAATGTACCACAAACCCCCCGAGGTGCCTTATTGCTGTTATAAACTGGTTACCAACGTAATTAGAGCAGTAAAAATAAATGTTTTGTCATACCTCTGGAATACCACGGCTTTCAGCCAATCACCATTCAGGGCTCGAACCACCCAGTTTATAATACAGAGTAAATCACTAATAATCAGTTTTTTTGTATCAAATGTATCATCATATATACTGTATAATATTCCTTCATGTCAAATCAGTAAACAGCTCAACATGCTTACCCATAAAAATCAAACAAGAATATGTTTTATTTGTTGTTGGTGTTGTGTAGCAATGATAGATGATAGAGTTGTCTTATTATAGTCAAACTGTCATGTAATTTATTATGTATTTATTATTCAGCCAACATCATCATCTCTGAAATGGTGTAGTGCAGTATTGCTAAGGAAGCTAACAAGTATCAAAACACACAACAAGCCCATAGCAACAATTCAAAATCCTCCAGACAACTCCATCCATATCATATGTTTACAAATGCATAGAAAATGCATAATGCCAGAAACTCATTCAATTACCAATTACTTGCAGACTGTTCAGTGAGAATCTGGAGAAATTGTTGAAAAAGCATAGCAGCAGATGAATTCTAAAATTTAATTACTTCAAAATGTGAATGGATCTGTGAAAAACATTCTATCTCCTTTTCCAACATACTCTACAATACTCCAAGGTCTATTTAAAAGACACAATATCCCCCCCCCCCCCCAAAAAAAATGACAAAATAAAGATTATGGACATCTTCAAAGTACACTGTTAGTTAAAGAGTAGTTTTCCAAAAGTGCCAGTAATAATTGTTTTGAAGTGAACACACTGTAAATGCCTTGAACCGCTGGTCGTCCAACAAGGGTAAGACTGGTCCCAGGTCTGTGTGTTTGTACTCTTGCATGATAACGTAAACTGACTGACACTCAGGGTATAGTAAATCGACCTGAAGTTAAACTGCATTGAAATACTCAAAGTCCCATTCAATTTCCAGCTTTACATGGAATCTTTCAAGGGAACGTCAAACATAACCAATATTAAAGGGAGAAGTCACTCAAAAACTATATAGTTTAGTATTTTGATCATAAGTTCACTGTTAATACAATCCCCCCGAAATCCCATTGTCCCAGTACTCAAGTTTTTCAGTACAGAGTAAAAACTGTGATGATGATGATATGTTTTGCATCATTACAGGTTTTTGAGTAAAGTGATCCTTTAACATGCTTTTGGTTAAACCAAACCAGAAGCTAGGACAGTAAAGGTTGGTTGCGATGCGAGGAGTATCCATCGAGCTCACATTCTGGTCTCCTCTGGTGGTCGATTCATGTAGTCCTGAACGGCCTGATGGTATGGTAGCCATTTTTTTGCGGATGCTTTTATAGACAAGATCCATCTGTGAACATGAACTTCAGATTTGATTAATTATCGCAAAGGTATTTCCAAGCATACAGTATTATGTCATGTTAAAAAGTTTTGCCTTTATTCCTTCCTAAATCAATGCAATAAGAGTCTACTTTGTGTAAAATGTGTCAAAAGTTTATTTATAAACGTGCACAGGATACAACCCACTGGGCAAAAACGGGTTAAATCAACATTGTTTCCAAGCAATTTCAACAACAAAAAAACGTTGAATCAAAGTGGAAAATTATTTGGATTGGCAAAAAGTCCTCAACTTAAATAAGTTTTTTCTTTTTTTCAACCAACTTTTAACCTAAATCTTGCCAATGACATGGTGAACTTTTTTGTTGATTTCAAGTTGAATTCACATTAGTTGACAAATCAACCAAATGTAAATCAAAACTGGACATTGAAATGTTGTCTGTGCCCAGTGGGAACAGGTGTAAACAGTACAGTGAAATGCTCCCTTAAAATGTGCCAACGTGTGTAAAATGTGCCAACATCTCACCGTTTGTTCTCCATGGGATTTTCAGCACAGAGATAGAAAGTTTTGAACTCTTCCGAAGGGGGTTTCAGTTCAATGGTGGATTTCTTGGATCCCAAGGACTGTTCCCTCACAGTGTACCCGTGTAAGTAGATCCCCCCTGGAGGGAGTCATATGTATATTACAGTAGTTAGCAGAGGAGGCTTCTAGAGGCAGTCAAATACTGTATATTACAGTAGTTAGCAGAGGAGGCTTCTAGAGGCAGTCAGATACTGTATATTACAGTAGTTAGCAGAGGAGGCTTCTAGAGGCAGTCAGATACTGTATATTACAGTATTTAGCAGAGGAGGCTTCTAGAGGCAGTCAGATACTGTATATTACAGTAGTTAGCAGAGGAGGCTTCTAGAGGCAGTCAGATACTGTATATTACAGTAGTTAGCAGAGGAGGCTTCTAGAGGCAGTCAGATACTGTATATTACAGTAGTTAGCAGAGGAGGCTTCTAGAGGCAGTCAGATACTGTATATTACAGTAGTTAGCAGAGGAGGCTTCTAGAGGCAGTCAGACACTGTATATTACAGTAGTTAGCAGAGGAGGCTTCTAGAGGCAGTCAGATACTGTATATTACAGTAGTTAGCAGAGGAGGCTTCTCCAAGGAGTGCAAATAATGTCATGTAATGGGTTAAAAAACAAAACCTTGCCTTTAAGTTATTGACAACAAAAAACACCACACTAATAATGTCTCAGACATTGATTTCCATTCATTGACATATGGGTTAAACAGAATATGGTTTCTCATCTAAATATCATATCATCAAACATTTATAAGTTATCTTTATCATCAATAACTCCTAATCAATTTTCCTAAATGGACAACACAGATAGTCTCCTCAGTGTCAACATTATGGCGGCAGGTTAGTGGTTAGAGCGTTGGACTAGTAACTGAAAGGTTGCAAGACTGAATCCCCGAGCTCACAAGTTAAAAAGCTGTTGTTCTACCCCTGAACAAGGCAGTTTAACCCACTGTTCCTATGCGTCATTGAAAATAAGATTTTGTTCATAACTGTCTTGCCTAGTTAAATATGTTTGTGTTTTGTGTTTTGTGTTTTAAGATTTTGTTCATAACTGTCTTGCCTAGTTAAATATGTTTGTGTTTTTTTAAATGATCAAGGTGTGGCATGCCATCACAACATACCCAGAGCGTGAGTTGAGCGGATGCCTGCGTAGAAGTAGAGACAGCCGTCCTTCAGTGTACAGTAGTGTTGCACCCACGTGTCCTTGTTATTTCTGTCTATCTGGTGAAGCAGGCCCAGGCACTCTGGGTTCTTCACGGCCAGTGGGGGGATGCTGGCGTTGTGGCGAGTCACATCCATCCACACGTGATTCTGCCACATGAGAGGTCAGGGCAGGGATTAGTTCTATAGGCTATAGTCTCAGCATGGACAACAACATGCCTCATTTATTTGAATCGTTCCCCCCAAAAAAACTACTTTGATTATATCCTCCACAGTTAAAAATATGCAGGATGGAATGTAATAGTGTATTGTAGCGAGACAGAATTTCAAGAAAGATTGTATATTTTATTTTAGATTAGCTTGTAAGAATAACTGGATATAAATTCTACATGTTTTCAGTGTTGGACAACAATCCTTACCTGTGTTACAGGATGAACAGCTCTGTCCATGGCATCCAACCACCTAAAACGTGAAAACCAGCAGGTGAGCAATATCACAGATATTTATTTCAATAAATAACTTGTTATTGGCGTTGTATGTACAATTTAGTGCTCTGCTATTTCCTGGTTTCTAAAATTCTAAAATGTTTCAAATCTAATTTCAGTTTGTGACTACAAGCAATGTGTAGCATAGCCATAGATAATCATGGTACCATCTAAACCACTGTGAAGAATATTTTCAATAACCCCAAATATTGTATTTTCAGCTGATGTACAAAACTGAAAGTAAAAATAAACCAAAAATGGAATGGAGAAGAAGCGTAGAAATACGGCACATAGAATAGATCTAGCACCTTATCATACTTTATTTTAATGAGAATGAATGATAGATCTATAACGTGCATTTCTATCTGAAATTAGTCTGGTCATACACAAAACGACATAAAAACGCAATAAACACTATGCAAGGACTACTACTCTATCGATACCTTTTCATCTCCAGGTTGGATGTAGCAGAGAAGTAGTACACTCGGTTGGCAGACAGGGGGCAGCACTTGAACACAAAGGGTTTCCCCAGGGAGGGGTCCCCTCCAACATCTGCTCCCTCTAGCTTAAAAGATGACAGAGCTCGCTTCCTCCCCTCATCCTGCAACAGAATACACTGGCTGTCAGTGGAGATTGTAAGTGAATAGTTGGTGTCTTGAGGATGACTATTAAAGTGAAGAAGAGGTGCCTTGAGGATGACTATTAGAGTGAAGGAGTGGTGTCTTGAGGATAACTGTTAGAGTGAAGGAGTGGTGTCTTGAGGATGACTATTAGAGTGAAGGAGTGGTGCCATGTGGATGACTGTTAAGCCATGTTTATCTGGACACTCTTTCATCCACTTAAAGAGAATACCACAAACCACACATGTCATAGTTACTGTAAGCCCTTCAAAGAAAACTAATATCATACGTGACTTCCTGTTAATCGATTTCCAGGCCCAATTCACATTTTCTAAACTTCTGGGAGAATATTGTTGTGTAAGAAAGTAGGGATAGTTCACCTCATATGTAATGTTGTCCTACAGGGGCATTTACACAAGCCATAGTGTGGAATATAATACAGCTTGACTGAAGAGCAATTATGAGGTATGCAAAACGTCTGACAAACTTTGAATTTGAAATGTCCCTTTTGGATCCAAAACACAGTAGGGTAGTTTCTCTAAAGGCACGTGACGAGTTACCAGGATGCTGTGCTCACCTTTTTATGTCTGTAGTAGTACAGGCAGCAGTCATGTCTGAGCACGAACCACCTCCTTCTCCAACCCTTGATCAGGCCAGACTGGGTGCGTTTATGGAGGTAGCCCCGGCAGGTAGGTCTGGGGGTGTTGGGGCCTCGACCGATGTCTGAGCCAATGGTCATAGTCAGGAGGTCTGGGCCTATCAAAAACCAAATAATAGGGGATTCCATTCTCAATCACATACTAAAAAAACTGAACATGATAGCAAAGTGTTTGTCAGGACATGCTGTCCTTTAAGTCAGTTATGGCTTGTGAATAGGTACATGATGAGCACTCCACAGGAGGCTGTTGAGGGGAGGACGGCTCATAATAATGGCTGGAACGGAGTGAATGGAATGGAATAAAACACATGGAAACCATGGAAACCATGTGTTTGATGTATTTCATACCATTCCAGAGATTCCGCTCCAGCCATTACCACGAGCTTGTCCTCCCAAATGAAGGTACCACCAACCTCCTGTGGTGCATTATCCTTTATAGCAAATTCTAACCACATACTTGTGCAGTACCATGATCTAACAGTTAGCATGTTGACCTATATTATTCTTACCTTGTCTTGCCAGGTCAGCTGCCTCAGAGTGGGGGATACTGGTGACATCGATCCCATTGACGGCCATGACGAAATCTCCCACCAATAGCCCCGCCTCTTCGGCTGCTCCATCTGAAACCAGAAGGGAGGAGCTTGGCTTACAGCTGAGCTAGCAGTGTGGTTTGCTAGATACTGCCAACGGACAAAAACATCAAACTGCTTGGCAATTGCTGCTGTGACACAAAATGTCCGCCTTAAAATGAAAAATATACTAATCGGTCACTTTTAAAAGGATAGCAAATTCTTTGTTGAGCAAACTGCATCTTTATCAAGCAAACAATACAATTGAAAATATTGTCTGAGTAACCTTTGTTGTGCATTTATTAGCATGATAAATTGCACATAGTACAAATACGGTACACAAATGGACTTACTTGTGTCGACCTCTGTGACCACAATAGGTTTGGAAAACTGTATTCTGAACCCCCAGGGGTACTCTCCCATTCCTTTCCAAATCTTGACCGTCCTCTCACGAACTGCAGAGAGAAGAACCAATTAAGTAAGAATGGTCCATCTATGTTTTCACCTTCATGAGTTCTATTCAATTGTTGATAACATAAAGAACATTGGTGGTGGTAGGAGTAGTAGTAGTAGTAGTAAAAATATGAAAATGTATGCGCTCACTATTGCAAGTCGCTCTGGATAAGAGCGTCTGCTAAATGACTAGCATGTACATGTAGAAGTAACATCAGTAGTGGTAGAAGTAGTATTTATTTCACAGGACCTCCTTAGATAATTTAGTAGCATTTTCTTGACAGTACAGCAGGAAAGGTAGTATGGCCATAGACATAGGGTAGCCGACACAGGGCTCAAACCTCTGTCGCCAGGTGGTATACATCGGCCAGAGTTGGGCTCTTAGAACGCTACGCCAAACTCTGGCACGTTGATTATTTTCTTAAAGTAGATTTTAATTTGTTAACTGGTTTTCAATCTCTGAATTGACTGACTTTATTGGAGAAGGCCCCAACACTGTGATGTAAGACATGTAGAAAGGTGTCCTACTTGTGACAGTTCGAGGTTGGAGACCAGGAGGAACTGTCCCAGCAGCCGGACTGACTTCGTCTCCACTGTAAATCCATGACGCACAGTGGAAGGTTTCTGTGTAGAAACCCTTATCTCCAAGGTCCCTTGCTGCCATGTCAACAGAACGACTGTCTTCTGAAATTCCTACACAGTGACATAAGCACACATAGAATGACATGACATTCCATTACTAGTTTTCAGAAACAGGTTTTCTGTTAATGACTTATACATCATTTATTTATTGCCTACCTCATGCCTTTTGCACACATTGTATATAGATTCTCTTTTTTTCTACCATGTTATTGACTTGTTTATTGTTTACTCCATGTGTAACTCTGTGTTGTTGTCTGTTCACACTGCTATGCTTTATCTTGGCCAGGTCGCAGTTGCAAATGAGAACTTGTTCTCAACTAGCCTACCTGGTTAAATAAAGGTGAAATAAAAAAAATAAAAAATAAAAAATTGGTTCCGGTATTCCAGAACAGTCAAAGTGATATCATCTGCCATAAATAACCACAACAACACGTTTAGTTCACGGAGTTCTGTTTTATTTTTTAAAAGTGGGCGCATTTCGACTTTCGACTTCGTCAAAGCTTGCTTTTTGGGGGGGGGAGGGATGTTGGGCACCTTTCTTTGTGGGAACGTAGGCCTTCCCGTCAGCAGGTGCAATCTGAAAAACAACAAATAGTAAAATAGGTGGAATTGTTGTTGTGTTTTTTTTCCCCCAGATTGCACCTGCTGACGAAAGTCAAAACACATAAGCTTTTTTTGATATAAAAAAAGAGCATGAAGTGAAAGCATTGTTGTGCTTATTTATGGGAGATGCCATTGCCTTCCCTTTTCTGCAATACCTACAAGAGATTTACAATGACTACACCCCAATCATCCCAATTGTGGAAGCCTATGGTATCGCTGACACGCCTAAAACACGACTTATATCATATTCTACCTCCTGTTCATACAGTTCTGATTGCCTTGTTATGTCTGGTCACAGCAATAAAGGCATACCACTCAATATCTGTGTTGCGGCTGGTTCTAGATTAGGGGACATTAGGATGCCTACCTGACTCCTCATTGACGCTGCTGGTTATGGAGCTTCCTCCTATAGAGCTCCATTGCTTGCTGTCCTTGAAGAGATTCCGTCTCTTAGCCCAGTGCTCGGGGCCGTTGTCCTTGACCTCTAAGGAGGCTTCAGAAAATAAATAAAGGATACCCATATGAGAACACTTTCTGACCCCCCCTATATCATCTAAACCATATGATTGAAACTGGTGGTCCCTCTGGGACAAGTGGGGATTTGGAATCAATGTCTTAGGCTATGATTAGTGAAAAAACGTGAGATTGGTACAACTCACATTTGGACACACTTTGTTTTTCCGCTGTAGAATCTGTCTGATATAGCTTGGGCTTCCACTTGCTTTCTGTCTCTTGGTCTTGAGATTCATGATCTGGACTGGGTGCCTCTGCAATTTCCATGCCTGAATCCTCTACAATCTTGTATTTTGGAGGAGGTTCTTTCCCCTCCTCGATCTGTGAAAGAGTAGGGCTGGAGATGCTAGCTCTTACAGTAAGAGACCTTTTCGGGGTTAGTCTAACTTCCTCTGTAGCTTTACTTGTGATTCCTGAGTCCATCTCCATGTCCAGTATGGGGAACACAGACCGTGCCTCTGGGATTACGTTGAAGGCGTCCCAGTGTAGACTATTCAGAGCTGCGCTCTCTGCTAGTTTGGAGTCACTCTGCAATAACCTTTGCTCAGTGACCCCTGTTGTTATGGCTATGACTGATCCTCTTCGCTGCATGGATTGAAGATCGGAAACTGAATTCTCTTGGGATGACAGTTTGGAAGAGGAGGGAGGGAAGACCTGAATGAGCAGGTCCCTCTTTGTGAGCTCCTCCATCGTGGGATCTAGGCTGTGGTTCTCCACTTCCCCCATGTCTTCATCAAAGCCGCTCTCTGCCACCTCGATCTGCTCCACTCCGAAAGCCATGTCCGCCAATGCATTCCCTCCAAAGTCCATGTCGGGTCCTCTGGGTTCTTCACATGGTAGGTGCCTCGGCTCTGGTAACTGGAAGACCTCTTCTACATCCTCCTCGGACGTAGATGCGTAGGACGGATTGATCAGTTGTTGCTGTGTCTCGAGCTGGCTGTTTGCATTGCTGGAGCTGGGTCTGTAACTGTAGCTGCTTCGGGAGGATTTACGACTCAATGCACTAAAGGGACAAAGCCTCTCATCTTCCTGGTGGTCTGCTGTCAGTCTGCTTAGTCTCTCTGCTTGGAGTGGCAGGGACTCCATCATGTAAGAGGAGATGGTGCCAGACGAAAAGGACTCCCTTCCCTCCCACGAAGGTAGGCCCTCCTGCATTTGACTTGGTTCTTCTTTCACTCCAGGGAAAGTCCGCCGCCTCTTCGTCGGCTTTTGTAGATAACTGGACGCCGAGCAGGTTTTGCATTCTACGGTAGCTATGCTATTGTTACGCATCTGGGTCTTCATCTCGTGGTTTTGGATGAAGTCTTTGGTGTAACTGGACCTGCTCACTGACAATGGTGGTCTCATGAACATGGGTTCATAGTTGTCTGATTCCGATACACTGTCGAAGAAAGATGCCAAATGGGCACTGTCTTCACCATCAAGTGAGTAGGGGCAACCAGAGTCTTTATGGTGCCTCATGGAGGGTGGTGGACTGAATAACCATTGCTGTGTGTCCATAGTACAACAAGCTCCAATCTGACAGGAAGCTATGTCTTCGGTAAGGTCTGCCAGGGGTTCATATTTACGGTCGGAAAACTCACATGGTGGGGGAATGTCACACAGTGCATCTGTGCTTTTCCAGAAGTCAGGCAAAGGGGATGGGCTGGAGGACCCACCTGCCAATGTGAAGTCGGTGTCATTTTTGCTGGGCGAACGGTGAAAAGCAAATTGATCATCACAGCAGCTTTTGCGGCAGGCCAATTCCCCACAACACCTTGAGGCAGTGCTATGTCTTGCTGTGACCCCTGCATCCTTACTGCTTTCTAGAAAGTTAAATTCGTAGTTGTGCTTCTTGTTTTGACTGTGCACTGTGATGTTTACATTTGGGTTTAGAGTCCATGACTGCTGAATTAAATCATTATTTGGACTGAGTCTCTTCTCACGTTGACTCTGGACACAAGGCTCTCCGGTAGCTCCCTGTTGACTTTCGAATACATATACTGTCTTGATCCCTGAGTTATCGGACTGTAGACTTTCTTGAATTTCAAACTTCATATTCGAGCCAATACGAGAGTGCTGAAAGATGATTTTTGAAGATGACGGTTGCAAATCGTCAATGGTTACCAAAGTTGTGAATTTCACCCCCCTGTCTATGTTCTCTTGCTTTGCGATGCTAGGTGGCCTTTTGTTTCCAGAGGACTCCCCTTGACTGTCTCGCCTGACTTTTTTCTCTTTGCTTGGAATCTCACTGTATTTTCCCTCTTCATCATCAGAGTCTGACAAAATATTTTCTTTGCGTAATGATTCAATTTCTCCTTTCTCAGTGATATCATCCTGGCAAACCACACTGTTACTTTTGTTTTGTTTTTGAAAAACGCATTGAGAGGTACTCTCTGTAAGGAAGACAAAAATGAATACACCTTAACATTTTAGGAATGCGGAGATAGAAATACAAGATAGCCTACATCAAAAACTACAACAACAACTATTAAGACTACTGTACGGCCAAAATGCCATAGCATGGATATCACTGCACAAGACAAGCTATGAGACTGAGGAACTAAATCTCTCAAAAGGTATCTAAAAGGTTGATCCCTGAGGTTGAATTGATTAATACATTGTAGTGAGGATTGTGGTTGAATATTTTCCAACTCTTGCATTTGGTATAAACCTTATAGGCCTCGTGGCTGCCGAGCCATCCTCATATACGCTACTGACCCTTTTCTGTGAAGCATTTCTCTCAAGCTCACTTTGACAAAATGGCACCTTATCACAATGTGTGGGATTCATTCCAAGATGGAGCCTCTTGGCTCTTGTCCATTAGCTGTGGTTACATAGAGACCACAGTAATCCTCACCTGCTCCGATTGGCCAAACATTGGCAGGCTTAATAGTGAAGGTGTGGGTGCATGGGCCGGGCGTGACTCAGCCAGCCATGACAGGATTAACCCCATTTCTCTGAAGGATCCGCCCCAATAACCTCCACTCACGTTTACTGCTGGTGGGGCTCTTCCTCCTCCGACTGTTCCTCCTCCTGCTCCCGCGACGACTCATTCTTCCCTAGGCCTCAGCTTCCAATCTCCCATACACTGCAACAGACGATTACAAAATCATGACCAACTTTATTGTTCATTAGCTGTTTAACCCAATTAGTCCCACCGTGATGCCGGCGTGATTTGGACTTTGTGTGTTTGACTTCTGGGTTGTACCTTTTGGATTCGTCTATTTCTTCTGCATCCGTTGGTACCGACCATTAGTCTGTGTGATTAAAGAGGGTTGAGCTGGAGCGATGTTTGTGAGACAAGGGCAGTTCCCGAAAGGGCGGGCGGGATCAGGTATTTTTTTTACAAAATCGTCCGTGGAGTCCGAATGGCACATGTAATATGTTTTGCTCTATGAAGTTCACAAGCAACACTACACTCGTTAGAAAGTATTGGGTTTTTCTACACATAGAAGATCATAGAATGACATATGACATAATGTCTATAATACTGTAATAAGATCACATAGTTGCCGTCACAAATCTCCAAACTCCACACAGTTGTCACTGACTAGTTGGTTATTCATTTCCCACTGAGCAAACAACTTCAGTATAAATGCATTTCTATCACGTTTTTGCTTTGGCTAACCTTATATTTTTAATTGACATTTGTTTATGTCAAATAGTTTTTGTGTTCTAGTCCTGGTTGTTCTGAAAATAAAATGGTAAAAACACTTCATTGTAAGGCTAAATATAAGGGCTATATAAAATATACATTTAAGTCAAATAAATGAAAAAGTCAATTTTTGCTGGGGTCTCAGGACTGATAGGGTTAAAAGTAATAACAGAATGAACAGTGTTTATATACTGTAGTGAATTCTGGGGGTAGCCCTGACCGGTAATCCTACCCAGATCCAGTGGCTGTCAACCCACACCTTAGCCATTAATTAAGCAACCCCCCAAAAAAATCTGAGCAGATTGACAAACTCGCTAGGTGTTGGGTTAAGTTGGCCAAAATATTGATTATGATGCTTGCAACATACCAATATCTGAGTGTTTGATTAGAATTGGCTCTCAAAAAACAGTGGCACGTCTACAGCAACTGTACCGTTGGTACGGTTATTGATAAAATGGTAGGCTGACAATTTCCACACCAATAGATCATTATAAAGCAGTAGGAAACGGACAGAAAACAGTTTTCTGATGTGATCATGTTGCATATGTAACAGTATAACTTTAAACCGTTCCCTCGCCCCAACACGGGCGCGAACCAGGGTCCTTCTGCACACATCAACAACAGTCACCCACGAAGCATTGTTACCCATCGCTCCACAAAAGCCGTGGCCCTTGCAGGGCAAGGGGAACCACTACTTCTAGGTTTCAGAGCAAGTGACGTAACCGATTGAAACGCTATTAGCGCGTACCCACTAACTAGCTAGCCATTTCACATCCGTTACACATATAGGTATGTGATAGTTGGTGTGAAATCCTACTGTCATCTTAAATTGAGACTTAATGTCCACTCTCTCGTGCTGGCATAGGAAATAGGTATCTATTTCCCTGATTATGCTCAGGTCCAAAATGACAGATTTATTCAACCACTGAATGAGCCCAGAATTTTAAAAAGCATCACAATTGATGCAAAGAGTTGATGTACCATACATTTATAAAAAACGTTTTTAAGATAAATTGGCTTAATTTAGGCCAAACTGCTTGACAGGAATGTAATGTCTTGTCATCTCCCCACATGTAATGTCAGCATTAGATAAGGATGTAATGTCCATAGTGATACAGCCAAAAATGCATATAAAATGTTGACTCATTTTAAGATTAAAGAAGAATTTAATTAAACGTAATCCATTGAGTAGAATTAGCCAACACCAGGAAGGAACAGATAGCCTTTGCCACCCATATGCACATTTCATACTTACCTGAGAATATATATTATCACTATTTCCAAATTACCTGGCATACCGGGTCAATTCCACAAATTCAATTCTAATTCAATTCTCTCACTCTGTGAATTCCACTGAATTCAATTCCAGGTCAGTCTTTGAATTCAGATATAAGTTAATTCTTCTGAATTCCAATGTTAGGTCAATTCCAAATATTTAAATGATCTCCAACAATTCCACACATTCAAATTCACTTCCTTCAGCCTTTCAGGCTGATCGTGTCACTTCAGACAGCCTAGCTATACTGAAAATATAGTGATACGGGTTAATATGATTAAAAACACATCCTACAATACATTTTTGATACTATGTGCACTAACTCCATTAACTGTGAAATGTAAAAATATTAAATTACAATTAAATTACAAAGATTTTATGTTTTTACAATTCCAATTCCAATAACTTGAAGATTTGTGAAATTCAAATTGAATTCAACATACATTTTCCAACTAATAAGTGAATTCAAGAATTTAATTGGAATTTCATATTAAATTGCAATTGACCCCAACCCTTATACACGGTAATATTTTGCATGCTTTACTGAATCAGTTATTCATTTTAATGGTAAGAAACACATTTCCTCTAGAATCCCAGATTCTCAATACACTCCAGTTTATTCTCCGTGACCATTTTCTATGCCTTCCGTTATATTCTCAGGTGAGCTATATGCATTCCTGGCATACACAACCTATATCTCAGAGACTCCGTTGCAATGAACATACCAAGTAAATGCACTAACTTACCCCTGAATGAATATGTCCAGAAAGGGGTTATTATTTTCCCCCTTATAGAATAGTCTGTCAAGTTGAAGAGCGTTAGTCATACAGGGCATATCTTTCACAAAGACGCCACATGACCCGTGCACCTAAGACGGCTCCACTTCTTAATGTTTCTATTCCTGCAGCTAAAGCGGCTTAATGCATGTAATCTCATGAAGCACTTGTGATGTCAGTGTGAAGCTGAAGTCTATTCAGGAGCCTTTGTCTACGGAATCACATCGTTAATAAAAGAGGACTATCACACGTAGAAGCTGAAACTTTTCATTTAAAACTGGACAGATCAGGACTAATCAGATTTATGGTGGTTAATGAATGTGGGAAACATCAACTTTGCGGTCAGATTCACAACTAGGGTTAGTTGAGGGTAAGGTCATTGATTGGCTCTAGTCCAGTCTCGACAAGTCAACAGACATAAATAGGAAGTTATTGTAGCCTTGTGACCATTGCAGAGCTCACCAGTGTATAACTGAGTTCTAAACACACACTAACGTTCAAAAGTTTGGGGTCACTTAGAATTTTCCTTGTTTTTTAAAGAAAAGCAAATTTTTTGTCCATTGTGACGGCAGCCATTATATCACAAGTGTAGTGTCAGTGTAATGTGTGTGAGTGTATATGTGGTGTGTATACAGTATAGAGTCTTGTGGGTGTGCATAGGGTCAGTGCAGAGCAGTGTAACCATTTAATTAACCATTTAGCAGTCTTATGGCTTGGGGGTAGAAGATGTCTCTGAGCATTTTGGACGGAGAGCCGATGCTCTGGTACCGTTTGCCCGACTGTAGCAGAATGAACAGTCCATGGCTTGGGTGGTAAGTCTTTGGTAATTTTTCGGGCCTTCCTCGCAGCCTGATATAGAAGTCCTGAATGGCAGGGAGCTCGGCTCCAGTGATGTACTGGTCTGTCCTCACTACACTCTGTAGCATTTTGTGATTGAGGGCGTTGCATTTTCCATACCAAGCAGTGATGCAGCCAGTCAAGACATCACGATGATGAGATTATGTAGTAACTTGAAGCTCTCAAATCGCTCCACTACAGTCCCAACGATGTGGATGGGTACTTGATCTTCCCTCTTTCTCCTGTAGTCCACGATCAGCTCCTTGATCTAACTGATGTTGAGGGAGAGGTTGTTGTCCTGGCACCACACGGGCAAGTCTTTGACCTCCTCCCTGTAGGCTGTCATCGGCATCGGCGATCAGGCCTACCACTGTCGTGTCGTCAGCAGACCTGATGATGGTGTTGGAATCACGTGTGGCCATGCAGTCGTGGGTGAACAGGGAGTACAGGGAATACAGGGACTACAAGAGGGCACTAAGCACGCACCCCTGAGAGGCCCACGTGTTGAGGGTCAGTGTGGTGGAGGTGTTGTTGCCTACCCTCACCACCTGGGGCCGGCCCATCAGGAAGTCCAGGATCCAGTTGCAGAGGGAGGTGTTCAGTCCAAGGGTCCCCAACTTGGTGATAAGTTTGGAGGGTACTATGGTGCTGAAGGCTGAATGTTATTCTATGGAATAAGCATTCTGACAGTTACTTCCCCTCTTGTCCAGGTGGGAGAGGGCAGTGGGATGAGTCATCTGTGGTTCTGTTGGGGCGGTATGCGAATTGGAGTGGGTCCATGTTGTCTGGGATGATAGTATTGATGTGTGTCATGACCAGCCTTTCAAATTCATAATTACAGATGTGAGTGCTACAGGGTGATAGTCATTTAGGCAGGTTACCTTGGGAGTTCTTGGGAACAGGGACAATGGTGGTCAGATTGAAAAATGTTGGGATTACCGACTGGGAAAAGGAGAGATTGAAAATGTCAGTGGAGTCACTTTCCATCTGGTCTGTAGATTTTTGTAAATATACTTTTCAAATATAAATGAGTTGATTGACTAAAAAAGGAATTCCACCCAGAACCTACATACAACCCAAAGCCCTTTTCTATACAAGAACATTTTCAATACAGGTATATTCTATATTTGTCTTCCTGCTAACAATATCTCTTTATAAGAAATAATGGGTTTTAAATACTGGTGAGTGGGGAAAGAAAACCTGCTTCAAACATTTATCTGTTGAATATATTTGGGTCATAAACAATCAGGAACATGGTCATTCAAGCCTCTGGCTGATCCACTTCAGTTATGATATGATCAGTAGACACCTTTATGTAAACCAACTTACAAAATGACCGATTTTGACAGTGATAATCCATCCAGTGGCTGAACCCCAGTTAATACAGTTGTTATGGTAAATTCATTTAGTGTTTTTCAAAGTCTGGAGTTTGAATGAACCACTGTCATTCAAACTGGAACACAATTACATATGATACAAAACTGGAGGCCACATTGTCAGGCCCTCATTTTACAAAACGAAATGACATACTAAATCAAACTTTATATACTGTGCATTTAAAGGGGCCATCCTGGATTGGACTTTTAAAAGAATGGTAAAAGCCTTTGATTCTTGAAGAATATAACTGTTAAATGCATTATGATATTAGATCAACTGTATATCTTCAAAACAACATATCACTGCAAACACATCCATCCCTCTGCTGTTTTCTACCAAAACAACATATCACTGCAAACACATCCATCCCTCTGCTGTTTTCTACCAAAACAACATATCACTGCAAACACATCCACCCCTCTGCTGTTTTCTACCAAAACAACATATCACTGCAAACACATCCATCCCTCTGCTGTTTTCTACCAAAACAACATATCACTGCAAACACATCCATCCCTCTGCTGTTTTCTACCAAAACAACATATCACTGCAAACACATCCATCCCTCTGCTGTTTTCTACCAAAACAACATATCACTGCAAACACATCCATCCCTCTGCTGTTTTCTACCAAAACAACATATCACTGCAAACACATCCATCCCTCTGCTGTTTTCTACCAAAACAACATATCACTGCAAACACATCCATCCCTCTGCTGTTTTCTACCAAAACAACATATCACTGCAAACACATCCATCCCTCTGCTGTTTTCTACCAAAACAACATATCACTGCAAACACATCCATCCCTCTGCTGTTTTCTACCAAAACAACATATCACTGCAAACACATCCATCCCTCTGCTGTTTTCTACCAAAACAACATATCACTGCAAACACATCCATCCCTCTGCTGTTTTCTACCAAAACAACATATCACTACAAAAACATCCATCCCTCTGCTGTTCTTTACCAAAACAACATATCACTGCAAACACATCCATCCCTCTGCTGTTTTCTACCAAAACAACATATCACTGCAAACACATCCATCCCTCTGCTGTTTTCTACCAAAACAACATATCACTGCAAACACATCCATCCCTCTGCTGTTTTTTTACCAAAACAACATATCACTGCAAACACATCCATCCCTCTGCTGTTTTCTACCAAAACAACATATCACTACAAACACATCCATCCCTCTGCTGTTCTTTACCAAAACAACATATCACTGCAAACACATCCATCCCTCTGCTGTTTTCTACCAAAACAACATATCACTGCAAACACATCCATCCCTCTGCTGTTTTTTTACCAAAACAACATATCACTGCAAACACATCCATCCCTCTGCTGTTTTCTACCAAAACAACATATCACTGCAAACACATCCATCCCTCTGCTGTTTTCTACCAAAACAACATATCACTGCAAACACATCCATCCCTCTGCTGTTTTCTACCAAAACAACATATCACTGCAAACACATCCATCCCTCTGCTGTTTTCTACCAAAACAACATATCACTGCAAACACATCCATCCCTCTGCTGTTTTCTACCAAAACAACATATCACTGCAAACACATCCATCCCTCTGCTGTTTTTTACCAAAACAACATATCACTGCAAACACATCCATCCCTCTGCTGTTTTCTACCAAAACAAGTGGTGGGGTTGACACAATAAAAACAATTTAAAAAACAACAACATTAGTTTAAGTATAGCCTCATTCCACCATCCTATACACGGTAGCTTACATTCTGTTTCGCAAAAAAAGAGCGCAGTGATTAAGATGGTGGATCAGGCAAATAAAATTTGACCTACAAAAGCAATAACACCAATGGCTGTATGCCTTTGTTGTCCAAGGCTGTAGTTCTTTATTCAGTCCAGCAGATGGCGACATGAATCAAGGCATTCTGAGAACTACCCGTCCGACAAAATCGACCCCTTCCCATCCCATTCAACACACATGCGGCATTGCCTGATTTCCCCCGTCATCTCTCTTTACAGTGGAATGGAAACACAAACACACTGTGTGTTCCAGCCTGACTGGACTAATCTAAGAATGAGAAATGTGGGGAGCTTTCTGATAACTACACCAACCAGGTGCTTAGACCATTCTCTGTTGCTAATGACTAAAACAACCAGGTGCTTAGACCATTCTCTGTTGCTAATGACTACAACAACCAGGTGCTTAGACCATTCTCTGTTGCTAATGACTACAACAACCAGGTGCTTAGACCATTCTCTGTTGCTAATGACTACAACAACCAGGTGCTTAGACCATTCTCTGTTGCTAATGACTACAACAACCAGGTGCTTAGGCCATTCTCTGTTGTTAATGACTACAACAACCAGGTGCTTAGACCATTCTCTGTTGCTAATGACTACACCAACCAGGTGCTTAGACCATTCTCTGTTGTTAATGACTACAACAACCAGGTGCTTAGACCATTCTCTGTTGTTAATGACTACAACAACCAGGTGCTTAGACCATTCTCTGTTGCTAATGACTACAACAACCAGGTGCTTAGACCATTCTCTGTTGCTAATGACTACAACAACCAGGTGCTTAGACCATTCTCTGTTGTTAATGACTACAACAACCAGGTGCTTAGACCATTCTCTGTTGCTAATGACTACAACAACCAGGTGCTCAGGCCCTTCTCTTTTGGATTTGACTGTATGACTAGTTAGTATGTTAGGTGTTAACTTGTGGTAGTTAGTATGTTAGTTGTTAACTAGTGGTAGTTTGCTTGCTAGGTGTTAACTAGTGGCAGTTAGCATGCTAGATGTTAACTAGTGTCAGTCCGTATGTTATGTGTTAACTAGTGGTAGTTAGCATACTATGTGTTAACTAGTGGCAGTTAGTATGTTAGGTGTTAACTAGTGGTAGTTAGTATGTTAGGTGTTAACCAGTTGCAGTTAGTATGTTAGGTGTTAACCAGTGGCAGTTAGTATGTTAGGTGTTAACTAGTGGTAGTTAGTATGCTAGGTGTTAACTAGTGGCAGTTAGTATGCTAGGTGTTAACTAGTGGTAGTTAGTTTGTTAGGTGTTAACTAGTGGTACTTAGTATGTTAGGTGTTCACTAGTGGCATTTAGTATGTTAGGTGTTAACCAGTGGTAGTTAGTATGTTAGGTGTTAACCAGTGGCAGTTAGTATGTTAGGTGTTAACTAGTGGTAATTAGTATGTTAGGTGTTAACCAGTGGCAGTTAGTATGTTAGGTGTTAACCAGTGGCAGTTAGTATGTTAGGTGTTAACTAGTGGTAGTTAGTATGCTAGGTGTTAACTAGTGGCAGTTAGTATGCTAGGTGTTAACTAGTGGTAGTTAGTTTGTTAGGTGTTAACTAGTGGTACTTAGTATGTTAGGTGTTAACTAGTGGCATTTAGTATGTTAGGTGTTAACTAGTGGTAGTTAGTATGTTAGGTGTTAACTATTTGCAGTTAGTATGCTATGTGTTAACTAGTGGTAGTTAGTATGTTAGGTATTAACTAGTGGTAATTAGTATGATAGGTGTTAACTAGCGGTAGTTAGTATGTTAGGTGTTAACTGGTGGTAGTTAGTATGTTAGGTGTTAACTAGTGGTAGTTAGTATGTTAGGTGTTAACTCGTGGTAGTTAGTATGTTAGGTGTTAACTTGTGGTAGTTAGTATGCTAGTTGCTAACTGGTGGTAGTTAGTATGTTACATTTACATTTACATTTAAGTCATTTAGCAGACGCTCTTATCCAGAGTGACTTACAAATTGGTGCATTCACCTTATGACATCCAGTGGAACAGCCACTTTACAATAGTGCATCTAAATCTTTTAAGGGGGGGTCATAAGGATTGCTTTATCCTATCCTAGGTATTCCTTAAAGAGGTGGGGTTTCAGGTGTCTCCGGAAGGTGGTGATTGACTCCGCTGTCCTGGCGTCGTGAGGGAGTTTGTTCCACCATTGGGGTGCCAGAGCAGCGAACAGTTTTGACTGGGCTGAGCGGGAACTGTACTTCCTCAGTGGTAGGGAGGCGAGCAGGCCAGAGGTGGATGAACGCAGTGCCCTTGTTTGGGTGTAGGGCCTGATCAGAGCCTGAAGGTACTGAGGTGCCGTTCCCCTCACAGCTCCGTAGGCAAGCACCATGGTCTTGTAGCGGATGCGAGCTTCAACTGGAAGCCAGTGGAGAGAGCGGAGGAGCGGGGTGACGTGAGAGAACTTGGGAAGGTTGAACACCAGACGGGCTGCGGCGTTCTGGATGAGTTGTAGGGGTTTAATGGCACAGGCAGGGAGCCCAGCCAACAGCGAGTTGCAGTAATCCAGACGGGAGATGACAAGTGCCTGGATTAGGACCTGCGCCGCTTCCTGTGTGAGACAGGGTCGTACTCTGCGGATGTTGTAGAGCATGAACCTACAGGAACGGGCCACCGCCTTGATGTTAGTTGAGAACGACAGGGTGTTGTCCAGGATCACGCCAAGGTTCTTAGCGCTCTGGGAGGAGGACACAATGGAGTTGTCAACCGTGATGGCGAGATCATGGAACGGGCAGTCCTTCCCCGGGAGGAAGAGCAGCTCCGTCTTGCCGAGGTTCAGCTTGAGGTGGTGATCCGTCATCCACACTGATATGTCTGCCAGACATGCAGAGATGCGATTTGCCACCTGGTCATCAGAAGGGGGAAAGGAGAAGATTAATTGTGTGTCGTTTGCATAGCAATGATAGGAGAGACCATGTGAGGTTATGACAGAGCCAAGTGACTTGGTGTATAGCGAGAATAGGAGAGGGCCTAGAACAGAGCCCTGGGGGACACCAGTGGTGAGAGGACGTGGTGAGGAGACAGATTCTCGCCACGCCACCTGGTAGGAGCGACCTGTCAGGTAGGACGCAATCCAAGCGTGGGCCGTGCCGGAGATGCCCAACTCGGAGAGGGTGGAGAGGAGGATCTGATGGTTCACAGTATCGAAGGCAGCCGATAGGTCTAGAAGGATGAGAGCAGAGGAGAGAGAGTTAGCTTTAGCAGTGCGGAGCGCCTCCGTGATACAGAGAAGAGCAGTCTCAGTTGAATGACTAGTCTTGAAACCTGACTGATTTGGATCAAGAAGGTCATTCTGAGAGAGATAGCAGGAGAGCTGGCCAAGGACGGCACGTTCAAGAGTTTTGGAGAGAAAAGAAAGAAGGGATACTGGTCTGTAGTTGTTGACATCGGAGGGATCGAGTGTAGGTTTTTTCAGAAGGGGTGCAACTCTCGCTCTCTTGAAGACGGAAGGGACGTAGCCAGTGGTCAAGGATGAGTTGATGAGCGAGGTGAGGTAAGGGAGAAGGTCTCCGGAAATGGTCTGGAGAAGAGAGGAGGGGATAGGGTCAAGCGGGCAGGTTGTTGGGCGGCCGGCCGTCACAAGACGCGAGATTTCATCTGGAGAGAGAGGTGAGAAAGAGGTCAGAGCACAGGGTAGGGCAGTGTGAGCAGAACCAGCGGTGTCGTTTGACTTAGCAAACGAGGATCGGATGTTGTCGACCTTCTTTTCAAAATGGTTGACGAAGTCATCTGCAGAGAGGGAGGAGGGGGGGGAGGGGGAGGAGGATTCAGTAGGAAGGAGAAGGTGGCAAAGAGCTTCCTAGGGTTAGAGGCAGATGCTTGGAATTTAGAGTGGTAGAAAGTGGCTTTAGCAGCAGAGACAGAAGAGGAAAATGTAGAGAGGAGGGAGTGAAAGGATGCCAGGTCCGCAGGGAGGCGAGTTTTCCTCCATTTCCGCTCGGCTGCCCGGAGCCCTGTTCTGTGAGCTCACAATGAGTCGTCGAGCCACGGAGCGGGAGGGGAGGACCGAGCCGGCCTGGAGGATAGGGGACATAGAGAGTCAAAGGATGCAGAAAGGGAGGAGAGGAGGGTTGAGGAGGCAGAATCAGGAGATAGGTTGGAGAAGGTTTGAGCAGAGGGAAGAGATGATAGGATGGAAGAGGAGAGAGTAGCGGGGGAGAGAGAGCGATGGTTGGGACGGCGCGATACCATCCGAGTAGGGGCAGTGTGGGAAGTGTTGGATGAGAGCGAGAGGGAAAAGGATACAAGGTAGTGGTCGGAGACTTGGAGGGGAGTTGCAATGAGGTTAGTGGAAGAACAGCATCTAGTAAAGATAAGGTCAAGCGTATTGCCTGCCTTGTGAGTAGGGGGGGAAGGTGAGAGGGTGAGGTCAAAAGAGGAGAGGAGTGGAAAGAAGGAGGCAGAGAGGAATGAGTCAAAGGTAGACGTGGGGAGGTTAAAGTCACCCAGAACTGTGAGAGGTGAGCCGTCCTCAGGAAAGGAGCTTATCAAGGCATCAAGCTCATTGATGAACTCTCCGAGGGAACCTGGAGGGCGATAAATGATAAGGATGTTAAGCTTGAAAGGGCTGGTAACTGTGACAGCATGGAATTCAAAGGAGGCGATAGACAGATGGGTAAGGGGAGAAAGAGAGAATGACCACTTGGGAGAGATGAGGATCCCGGTGCCACCACCCCGCTGACCAGAAGCTCTCGGGGTGTGCGAGAACACGTGGGCAGACGAAGAGAGAGCAGTAGGAGTAGCAGTGTTATCTGTGGTGATCCATGTTTCCGTCAGTGCCAAGAAGTCGAGGGACTGGAGGGAAGCATAGGCTGAGATGAACTCTGCCTTGTTGGCCGCAGATTGGCAGTTCCAGAGGCTACCGGAGACCTGGAACTCCACGTGGGTCGTGCGCGCTGGGACCACCAGGTTAGGGTGGCCGCGGCCACGCGGTGTGAAGCGTTTGTATGGTCTGTGCAGAGAGGAGAGAACAGGGATAGACAGACACATAGTTGACAGGCTACAGAAGAGGCTACGCTAATGCAAAGGAGATTGGAATGACAAGTGGACTACACGTCTCGAATGTTCAGAAAGTTAAGCTTACGTTGCAAAAATCTTATTGACTAAAATGATTAAAATGATGCAGTACTGCTGAAGTAGGCTGGCTAGCAGTGGCTGCGTTGTTGGCTTTGTTTGAAAGTGTAGCTGGCTAGGTAACCTCGATAGCTGGCTAGGTAACCTCGGTAACTGGCCAGATAATTAGTCTAAAACTACACAATTGTCTTTTGTCTTAGATACAAGGAAAGCAAAGACAACTATGTAGCTAGCTAACACTAGCTAGCTAACACTACACTATTAAAATCGTTCCGTTGTAATGTAATAGTTTCTACAGTGCTGCTATTCGGTAGAAATTGGCTAGCTAGCAGTGTTAGCAGTGTTAGCAGTGTTGACTAGCAGTATTGACTAGGTAGGAGAACGGCAGCGCGGCGTACGAAAATAGCTGGCTAGCTAACCGAAAATTACTCTAGACTCCACAGCTATCTTAGATACAAGGACAGCAAAGACAACTATGTAGCTAGCTAACACTACACTAATCAAGTCGTTCCGTTGTTCCGTTGAATGTAATAGATTCTACAGTGCTGCTATTCGGTGGCTAGCTGGCTAGCTAGCAGTGTTGATTACGTTACGTTACGTTAAAAGGACGAAAATAGCTGGCTAGCTAACCTAGAAAATCGCTCTAAACTACACAATTATCTTTGATACAAAGACGGCTATGTAGCTAGCTAAGATCAAACAAATCAAACCGTTGTACTGTAATGAAATGAAGTGAAATGTGATACTACCTGTGGAGCGAAGCGGAATGCGACCGGGTTGTTGAATGCGGAAGTCCATTCATTTAGTAGGTGGCATTATGTTAGGTGTTAACTGGCGGTAGTTAGTATGATAGGCGTTAACTAGTGGTAGTTAGTATGTTAGGTGTTATTTTAGAGGTAGTTAGTATGCTAGATGTTAACTAGTGGTATTTAGTATGTTAGGTGTTGACTAGTGGCAGTTAGTATGGTAGGTGTTAACTAGTGGTAGTTAGTATGCTAGTTGCTAACTGGTGGTAGTTAGTATGCTAGTTGCTAACTGGTGGTAGTTAGTATGTTAGGTTTTTGGTGTGTTCATTTGTTTCTCATGCAGAAAAAGCAAAGAATATTCTTTCAAGACAAGACATTGTAATGTACGTCATATTAGTAGGTGGCATTATAAATATCTCTAATCACTGAGAGTGGAGTAGGAGAGGATGCATAGAGACATACCAACGTCTTTGTCAAGGCTACACATGCCCTACTCTATGTCTGTATGTTTGTGTCTACTGGCATGCAGATGTGCATGTGAGTGTGTGTGTGTATGTGTGTGTGTGTGCGTGTGTGTGTGTGCGCATGTGTCCATTGTATAAATAGGAAAGGCCTGTTTGCTTAGCGTACAGGCTGGACTAGAAATAATTCATCATCCAGGCCATCCATGTGTGTTTTCTTAATCTAGACCCCTGGTAAATGGCCGTGGGCTCCCAGCTCCTAATGGAAC